>NC_058130.1:125374207-125548033 GCF_016433145.1 Gracilinanus agilis | reverse complement strand
GAGAATGACAATGATGAGACATCCTACCAAAATCTATGGGATGCAAGTAAAGTAGTACTCAGGGGGAAATTTATATCCTTTAGTGCATATATTAATAAACCAGGGAGGGCAAAGATCAATGAACTGGGCATGGAAATAAAAAAAACTAGAAAGGGAACAAATTAAAAATCCCCAGTTGAAAACTAAATTAGAGATTATAATAATTAAAGGAAATCAATAAAATTGAAAGTAAAAGAACTATTGAATTAATAAATAAGACTAGAAGCTGCTACTTTGAAAAAAACAAATAAAATTGACAAAGTATTGGTCAATCTAANCCTGACCATGTACTAGGGCATAAAACATGGCAAACAAATGCAAAAGAGCAGAAATAATAAATGTAACCTTTTCAGCTCATAATCAATAAAAATAATAATTAGTAAGGGCACATGGATAGGCAAATCAAAAATGAATTGGAAATTAAATAATATGATTCTCCAAAACAAATTAGTCAAAGAAGAAATCATACAAACAATTAATAATTTCATTGAAGAGAATGACAATGATGAGACATCCTACCAAAATCTATGGGATGCAAGGAAAGTAGTACTCAGGGGGAAATTTATATCCTTTAGTGCATATATTAACAAACCAGGGAGGGCAAAGAGCGATGAACTGGGCATGGAAATAAAAAAAACTAGAAAGGGAACAAATTAAAAATCCCCAGTTGAAAACTAAATTAGAAATTATAATAATTAAAGGAGATCAATAAAATTGAAAGTAAAAGAACTATTGAATTAATAAATAAGACTAGAAGCTGCTACTTTGAAAAAACAAATAAAATTGACAAAGTATTGGTCAATCTAATTTAAAAAAGGAAAGAAGAAAACCAAATTATCAGTATCAAAGATGAAAAGGGAGACCTCACCTCTAATGAAGAGGAAATCAAGCAATCATTAAAAACTATTTTGTCCAATCATATGGCAGTAAATATAGCAATCTAGGTTATATGGATGAATATTTACAAAAACATAAATTGCCTATATTAACAGTAGAAGAAATAGAATACTTAAGTAATCCCATATCAGAAAAAGAAATTGAACAGCCATCAAAGAAGTCCCTAAGAAAAAATCGCCAGGACCAGATGGCTTCACAAGTGAATTCTATCAAACCTTCAAGGAACAACTAATCCCAATACTATACAAATTATTTGACATAATAAGCAAAGAAGGAGTTCTACCAAACTCTTTTTATGACACAAATATAGTACTGATTCCAAAGCCAGGTAGAACAAAAACAGAGAAAGATAACTACAGACAAATCTTCCTAATGAACATAGATGCAAAACTTTTAAACAGAATACTAGCCAAAAGACTTAACAGGGTTAGGAACAAGAGAAAGGATAGAGGATCTGGGGATGCTATTGCTAATTATCTAAGTAGATGATCAAAAATATAGAGGTTGTTGGATCAGGTAGAGTTTGGAGATTCTTCACCCTCTCACTAACTCTGGCTTGACTTGGCTGGAGCCAAGCCAAAGAATAGGGAAGGCTGTTGATGATCTTCTGGAATGGTAGTGGTACTGATCTCTCTCTGAGCTCTATTGATGATAGACATAATAGCTCTCTAGGTCTCTCAGGCAAGGAAGTTGAATTGCAGATATAGGGCCTACCCTCCTTCTCTTGAACTTCCCACCTCCCAAGATTGCTTCAGAATGAGCTGTCTTGTGCTGTGCATGATGGGTATTTATAGGGTTGGCTCCAACTGACTTTTGGCCCTGGTTCACAGGACCTGGGTACATTCCAAGGTCTCTAACTAACAATCTTGTCACTCAAAGTGGTGTCCATCTTGTCCCAGAAATTCATTATAACACAGATTATATGATGGTATACTTAAGAAAATCCTAGAAAATCAACTTAAAAGCTAGAGGAAATAATCAATAATTTATTTATTCAGTCCATATCTATCAGACTACCAAAAAAAACTATTTTATAGAACTAGAAAAAAATAATAAAATTTAACTGGAAGAACAAAAGGTCAAGAATATTGAGGGAACTATGGGGGAAAATGTGATGGATGGTAGCCTAGCAGTACCAGATTTTAAACTGTACTATAAAGCAGTAATCATCAAAACAATCTGGTACTGGCTAAGAAATAGAAAGGTGGATCAATAGAGTAGACTTGGGGTAAATGACCTCAGCAATTTAGTGTTTGTTAAAACTCAAAGTCCCAGCTTTGGGGATAATAACTCACTATTTGACAAAAACTGTTGCAAAAATTGGAAAACAATATGGCAAAAATTAGGTTTAAATCAATATCTTACACCTTATACCAAGATACAATCAAAATGAGTATATGATTTAAACATAAAGAGTGATATTATAAGTAAATTAAGGGAATGTAGAATAGTTTACCTGTAAGATCTATAAAGAAGGGAAGAATTTATTATCAAATGAGAGATAGAGAACATTACATGAATAATTTTATTTATATAAAATTAAAAAGTTTTTGTACAAACAAAACCAAATGCAACCAAGACTAGAAGAGAAACAACAAACTGGGAAAAAATTTCAGAAAAACATTTTTCTGATAAAGGTCTTGTTTCTCAAATATATAAAGACTTAAGTCAAATATATAAGAATACAGTCATTCTCCAATTGATAAATGGTTAAAGGATATGAATAGGCAGTTTTTAGATTAAATCAAAGTTATCAATTAATCATATAAAAATGCTCTAAATCCCTCTTGATTAGAGAAATGCAAATTAAAATATTTCTGAGATATCAGAGTGGCCAATATGACAGTAAAGGAAAATAACAAATGTTGGAGGGAATATGGCAAAATTGGGACACTAATGCATTGCTGGTGGAATTGTGAATTGATTCAGCCCTTCTGCAGGGCGATTTGGAATTATGACCAAAGGGCTATAAAAGAATGAATACCTTTTGATCTAGCAATAACTCTCCCAAGTCTGTACAAAGAGATTTTTTAAATGGGAAAGAATCTGTTTGTACAAAAATATTTATAGTTGCATTTTTTTGTGGAGGCAAAGAATTGGAAACTAACGGGATGTCCTTTAATTGGGTAATGGATGAACAAAATGTGATAAATGATGATGTTGGAGTACTATTGTGCCATAATGAATGATGAACAGGATGATTTCAGAAAGAACTAGAAAGATCTGTGCAAACTGATGTAGAATGAAATTACAAAAACATAAGAACATTATACACAGTAAATGAAATATTGTGGAACAAACAAATATGATAGATTTTGCTACTAACAGCAATACAACGATCCAGGACAATTTTGAGGGACTTATAAAAAAGAATGCTATCCACCTTTAGAGAAAGAATTATTGTAGTGTAAATAAAGATGAAAACATATGATTTATCAGTTATTTATTTGGGTATATGATTTTGGGTTTTGATTTTAGAAGACTGTTCACTTACAAAAATGAATAATATGGAAATATATTTTGCTTGATAATATATGTATAACACAGATTGAATTGCTTGCCAACTCTGGGAGCAGGGAGGGAAGAATGGAGGAAGACAACATGAATCATATAAGTTTGGAAAACTTATGTGGAAATTGTTATTAAAATAAAAATTAAAGTTAAAAAAAGAAAGGAGCTGGGGGTCTCCTTGGAGGACTGTGGGAATATGAAAAGAAAGGATGAGTTAAAAGAATTAAGGGCAAAGGGATAAAAATAAGGGAGGCAAGGAAGGATTACTTAAAGGGGTGTAAATATCAAGGCTGGGGGAGGGTAAGGTGAGGGGATAAGTAGGGAATCATGACAAGATAAGGGAGGAACTTTTATAATTGAATTTTTGTCAAAATGTAGGAGATTACAATTGGGGCAATAAGGAAGGGATTTTGGAAAGGTGGATAGAATAAAAATTTTAAGATAAAGAAGAAGGAACAAGGGAGGGACCTTTGGAAAGGTGGACCAATTTTGAACTAGGAGGGCAAGGGGAGGATAAGGGAGGATTTTGGTGAAGGAATGTCAATTGGAGGTGTACTTGTAAAAGAAAATTGGATATTTGAGTAGAGATATTGCAGAAAGAAAGAAAAACTGGAACAAACAGCAAGGAGGAATAGAGTAGATGGAAATGCACAGCTAGTAACTATGACATTGAGTGTAAATAGGATAAATTCACCCATGGGGAAAAATAAAAATAAATTTAAAATAAATCAAATCAAACCAAAATTCACTCAGGGGAAGAAAATGGATAACAGAAAGAATAAAAAACCAGAATCTGACAGTGTGTTGTTTATAAGAAACACACTGAAAATGGGAGACACACAAAGAACAAAGGCAAGGGGCTAGAGCAGAATATGTCATGCCTCAGCTTATCCAGAGAAGGCTCAGATAGTAGGCATGATCTTTGACAGAGATGGGGCTAATATGGATATACTTGGAAGGGATGAATAGGGTAACTACATTATGTTGGAGGGTACTATGGATAATGAAGCATTACCAGTATTAGACCTATATATGTACCTAGAATTATAGAATACAAATTTTTAGAGGAAAAACTGAATTAGATACATATGAAAATAGACAACAAAATAATATTAGCAGGGAACTTTAATTTCCCCCTCTCGGAACTAATTAAGCCTAACCAAAAGATGATTAAAAAGGAATTTGAGATGAATAGAACCTGAGCTTAGTTAAATATGATTGTTATTTGGAGAGCCTCTCCATACCTGCATGAGGCTAGTAGTTGATCCAAACCTGAGCATATGCATAATCCAAACAAGAGTTTCTGATGGGACACCAATGGTTTAGAGAGTATAAATGTTCTGCAAAAGTCTTACTTTAACACTCATCATATTATGGAGGTAATCTTGTATTCTTGAGAAGTTGAGGCATTGGATCAAACGTTCCATTAGGTATGGCCAAGCTAGAAAGAGTTGACTTCAGAAAGAGTATGGTCCTAACAACAGACTGTGTTTGTTGCTTAAGGACCAATCTAGCTAAATATGGCCCTAATAATTAATGTAGGTTACCTGAGAACCAGATAGGTTAAATGATCAAATTAAATGCAGATAAGAACATAGAAAAATAGGCCTAATATTGCATTGCCAAAGCAACTGTGAATTTTTTTTAAAGAAAACAAGATGGAAATATATAACAAAAGCTGTAAAGCTGTTCATGCTCATTGACCTAGGGAACTCATTACTAGGATTAGGTCCTAAAGGCATTATTGAGAGGGTAAAAAACTGCATGTATGAACATATTCATGGAAGTTTTGTTTGTAGTGACAAAATAACTGGAAATAATACAAATGCAATGAATGGGAGAAACAGCTGAATAGGTTGTGATATTTGAACATTATTTTCTTTATATTTTCAATATTTGTCAATTTCTGTTGGAAATGACAAATATTGAAAATATAAAGAAAATAAGGGAACTATATGAAGAGATGAAAAGAGAAAGAAAAGAAGAATAACACTTACTATGACTACATTTTTTAAAATATCCCTCAAATCAAGAGATTTGTAAAATAAAACAAGTAAAACAAATCCAATGGAAACTCAAACGCAGATGGATATTTATATTATCAAACAAATTATAAACAATCTGGAGTTTGTAGTTTCACATATTTTTATGCATTTGTTTATTTAAATGTTTTTTGGTGGTGGTGGTGGTTACTAAACATACAATAAAATTTTTTGAAAAAAAAAAAAAAGAAATGTCATTATATATGTTTTCCCCATGGCTTTCATTTTCCTTTGGTGTCTTTCACCTCCTTAGGTGAGACTTCCTCTTTAATTAATAACAGAAGTGGGGAAAATTCTTTTCAAGATAATATTTTTAAAGATTTCAAATTAGATATATTTTAGCTACTGACTGCCACATTGCCAATTAAAATGATTAATATCACATTGACCCTGGTGTCACATTTTTCTATGTGTGACTAATTTAATATATAAGCTTACTAATTTCTTCTGATTTATAATACGAATGCAATTTCTATTGGATCTTAGAGTTAGAAGGAACCCAGGGGAATCATCTAGGTCAATGCATGGCATCATGGGCTCTCAGAGCTAGAAGGGACCTTAGATATCATTTGTTATAGTTATAGAATATATAGTATAGTTAGACTAATAGAATATATATTATTCCAAAGCAGAATAAATTGCTGTAGTTATTGTTCCTAAAAAGTGATTCCCTATTCCACTTTTTGGATATTTCTGGTCTTCTTCCTTAGATACTCTCTAATTTATCAGTTTCATTCCTAAAAGGTGGATCCCAGAACTGAACATAATGTTCCAAATATGGTCAGATTGGGACATAATGCAGTGAATCAAATATCTCTTTTCTCCTGAATACCATGTCACTTAGAGCAACCTATCTGCCATATCTCTCTGTTGACTCATTGAACTCATAGTCTAACAGATCTGTGCTGACATCATTGCCAGATAAAAACATTGGAATCTCATGTGATCATAGGAAGTGATAAAAAAAAAAATCAAGTCATACTAGTGCCTGAGTTATTTCTGGGTAATAAGCTAAAAAACTGTTGGGAATATTTGAAAGCTGCATTAATTCTTTAAGAAAAATTGATCATTTTATTTTATTTTTTAAATATATGTTTTATTTATGCCTTTTATCCCTACAGTCATTTTGTTACCACTCCTTCTACTTCTTTATTGAATCCTCTTTTATAAAGAAATTCAATTAAGCAAAAGTAGTTACTACATCTAACAATGTACATACGTCTTCCTTGTATTCCTCAATGCCTCTGCCATGAGTATTCATCTGCTCTCTGAGTCATTGGTTTTTCAAGTATCTTTCTGTGATCTTTCCATTTTAATTGTTCTAATGATTGAATATCTTGTTCCTTTAATTCAGCTCATGTGATTCTGTATCAGTTCAAACAAATCATTCCATGTTTGCCTGAGTTCCCCATACTCATAACTTCTTGCTGAGAAATAGTCACCTTAGAAATCAATTTAAAAAAAATCATTAAACACTCATTTTGTTTCCCGTTTGCTACCACAAAGGATGCTATAAAACATTGGTTATATTATCAGGCTTTTGTTTCCATATTTGACTTCCTTAGTGGCAGGATTTCTGGGTCAAAGGGTATGGATAATTCAGTCACTTATCCTGCATAATTCCAAATTGATATTCAGAATTTTCAGTTCTACCAAAAGGGCAATAATGTGCCTATTTTGCCATAGATTCTCTCCAACACTAACTATTCTTGTTTTTTGTCATCTTTCTCAATTTGTATCAAATGAGATAAAATCTCGATTTAAATGTGCATTTCTCTTACAATTAATAAATCAGAGTGTCTTTTGGAAACTATTACTATTCTTTGGCCAGTTATCTGTTGGGAAATGTTAATTTCCTATTCAACAGGACATTGGAAACCAAAACCTAATGGTAAAAAGGAAATGTCCCATTGTTCTTCTACTTGATCCAGGGGAGCTGTTATCTAGTTATCTGTCTATCCATCTAGCTAGCTAGCTAGCTAACAAACTAGTCCCTCAAATTCCTAAGGGAAAGATAGTGAGGAGGAGAAGCTGTTAAATATGAGAGCTAGAGTTGAGTATGTTTCCAATAAGCACGAGCTATGTATATAGGTGTGTGCAAGTAAATGTTTAACAACTGGTTTTCTACCGAAAAAGCTTCTAAATTGTGTATACCCTTGGACCCAGTAATATTACCACTATTTCTATATGCTAGAGATCAAAGAAAGAGGAAAAGAACCTATTTATAACAGTTCTGTTCTTTTTGTAGGGGCAAAGAATTGAGAATTGAAGGGATACTCATCATTTGGGGAATGTTTGAACAAGTTTTGATATATGAATATGACAGAATATTGTAATACTGTGCTCTAAGAAATGATGATGGGAATGGTTTCAGAAAAACCTTGGAAGACTTACATGACCTGATGTAAAATGAAGTGAACAGATCAAGAGAACAATTTAGATAATATCAACAATATTATAAAGACAAGAAGCAACTCCGAAAGACTTAATAACCCTGATCAGCACAATGACCAATTACAATTCCAAAAGATTCATGATAAAATATGCTATCTATCACCAGACAGTTGATGGACTCAGAGTAAAAACTGATGTGAATTTTCTTTTCTTTCTTTTTTTTTTAATGTGGCTAACATGGGAATTTGTTTTGCATGACTATACATATTTGGATTTTATTTTTCTTGCCTTCAAGATGAGTAGGGGAAGTGAGAGAGAGAATTCAGAGCCAAAAATAAAATTGAATTTTAAAAAAGAAAGAAAAAATTGTATCTAGGAAAACAATATACACACAGCACATTTTAGCTTTAATCTGCATTGTTAATGTTTTCTCCATCACTTTCTTAAGTCTAGACAAACAAAACAATAAATTAAGCCTTGATTTTTAACGTATGTCGATTTCTATAGTGTAAATACTTACACTGAAAATTTAGCAATTGTCTGAGGAGTAGAGAGGAGAGCATAACTATAAAGTTCTGCCCAAAGGGAAGACAAAGGAAGTGGTTGAGACTTAGTGACTCAGTCCACATAAAGGTAAAGCAGACCAGATAGAAAGAATAAATAGCCCTCTCTTTACCAACTCTTTACCAGAGTTTTAGTAAATGTAGTATTTACTAGTTTAGAATTTAGTAATTAAGTAAATATAGATTTACTAAATCTATATATCTTTGTTGTCAGATTTTTTTCAGTGATATTGATGAGTCTTCCTCTTCCTCTTTATTTCTCTTATTTAATTTGTATGAAAGCTTTTTTAAATTGTGCAACAAAACTGTCTATTGTCTTTTTTTATTTTCCTTTTCCATTTTGTTGAGACTTCTTCCCCAGATGAAATTTAAGAGCTAAATATTATGGAATATGTGATTTCATTAGGATAGGGTAATTCCAGCAAGAAACTCTAATAATAGAGATCATTATGAGTTGCCTGGGAGAACCAGAATGTTAAATGACTCTTGTAGGGTCACTGCCAGTATCATTAGAGAAAATATTTAAACCTAGATCTTCTGAACTCTCCCTTTCTATCTGCTTCACCAGAGTCATCCAAAATGCTGTCTATGGATCTCATGGTGGCCTACAATACTCCCAAGACCAACCAAAACCAGATTAAAATGTAGTTGGGAAATATTTAACAAAACAAATAAAAACGCAATACAATATAGATCATATTAATATATGGTTCTCTAAGTCAGTATGTAGTTGACTAGGAGCCTTATGTTGTTTAATGACCTGCAGTTCCTCTTAAGTTTGACACCATTGTCCTATGCCACCAGCAAAGCTGCCTCTCACAGAGATATACTCTCATTGATCCAGTTCCCCAAACCCTAAATATCCTACCATTTGACCCATACTTCATCTTATCCATAAAAACTACACTAGAGATTTAGCACAGTTCAACAGTCACATGTACCTATTTTTAAAATATCTAGATAGAATGAAGTCTGTGATGGCCTAGTGATATGAACGCCTTGCAGATAGTTAGCTGACAATGATTACCATCTCTTTATTTATCTTAGGTTTTGATTCTCTACAAACCATTTTTATTCTCTCCTTCTTAGTTCAAAGATCATTGGCCTTAGAAGAGAAAAACAAGTAAGAATAAGAAGTGGGAAGTTCATCTGGTAGTTCAGAAGAGTCTGAGTCTTTTTTAAAATTTTGTTTGTAAAATGAGGATAATAATACTCATACTACTTCACAGGGCTATTCAGAAAAAAACTATTCTTGAAATCTCACAGAAGTACAGGAACATGAGTTATTCCTCTTTTTCTATTCCAATTCTTATTGTTTCAGTCATGTCTGACTTTTTGTATCCCCATTTTTAGATTTTCTTGAAAGTTTTGGAGTGGTTTGTCATTTTCTTCTCCAGCTCATTTTTCCAGATGAGGAAACTAGTACAAATAGGGTTAAGTTACTTGCCCAAGGTCATGTAGTTGCTAAGTATCTGAGGCTTTCTAACTCAAAGCCCAGTCACTTTTTAATTCAAGGAAATGCAATGGAATCTACTTCAGACTAAATGACTCATTGGTAATCCTCTAAAAATCCTTATTCACTGTAAGGTGTGTTTTGTATTCTCTCAAAGGGATGGTTTGCTAAAGCAAGTTCTAAAAAGATCTCATGATTACTCACTCTTATATACACTCACTCAGATTTTAGACCTAATGATGACATGATTTCCCAGGCCTAATGTAGTTTTCTTTTCTTTTTTCTTTTTGGTAATCCATCAACAAGCATTCATTAAATATCTATGATGTGTCAGGTGTTGTACTTTGTGCTATAAATATAAAAAACAAAAGTGAAAGGCTCTGTTTGAATATCTTTATATTCTATCAGAGTATATTTGTGTGTATGAATATACCAAATAAATAGAAATACAGACTAAACTTGTGGTTTCTTTCTTTTCTTTCTTTTTCTCTCCCTTCCTCTCCCTCCCTTTTCTCTTTCTGTTTCTCTTTCTCTCCTTCCTCTCCCTCCCTCTTTCCTTTCTCTCTTCCCTCCCTCTCCTCACCTCCTTTTCCTCCCTACCCCTTTTTTCCTTCTTCTCCTTCTCTTCTTTCTGTCTCTTTGTTTTTTTCTGTCTCCCTCCTTTTTATTCCCCTAACATTGCTACTTGTAAAAAAGAAATAATTGAGGCAATTTTTGGTTAAAGGGTTAGTAGCAGGGGAAATAGAAAGGCTAATATTTGAACTAGAATTTTGAAGGGAACAGGGAATTCTAAGAGGCAGAAGAAAGGAAGGAGTACATTCCAGCTGTGGAGGATAGCCTATGCAAAGGTACAGGGACTGGAGACAGAGTGCAATGTGAGCATCAGCAAGAGGAATTTACTCCTCCAACTTCACTTCCTACGGACTGACCATCATTTTTACCACTTCACTGAATTTGTTACCTCCAAAGTTTCCAGAGTATTTTTAAAAGGTGAAACTCAAAAAAATAAATTATGTTAGTGACAAAGCAATTTTGGTTTCAACAGAGCAGCAGAATTATTTGGGGAAATTACAAAATCAGTGATTTTAAAAATGCATTTCCCATTGCTAGTACATGACATTCTAAATAAAAACCAGAAAAGTTTACTTGTGGGTTTTATTTTCTTTATAGTTTAGTTGGCATGCTAATAACTGAGGGCTTTTCCTAAATCACTTTATAAGGCTAAAAATTAATTTGCTAGGGAAAAATTCAGTGCCTAAAATTTTATCACTATTCGTTATGATCTGGATGGCCTATGGAGAAATAGTGTGGGGTTAGTGGATAGAGAGCTGGCCTTAGGGCCAGGAAGCACTGAGTTCAAGACCTGACTGCCATACTGGCTGTGACCTCTCAGTCTTCTATGAAACTACCTTAGTCTATAAGTTGGGCAGCTATGGAAGACTCATCTTCCTGAGTTCAAATCTGGTCTCATACACTGACCAGCTGTGTGACCCTGGGCAAGTCACTTAATTCTCTTTTTCTTGGTTTACTCATTTGTAAAATGACCTGGAGGAGGAAATGGTAAGCCACTCCAGCATTTTTGCCAAGAAAACCCCAAATGGAGTCATGAAGAGTCAGACATCACTGAATAACAACAAACAACAAACAACAAGACTATAAATTGCAGAAAAGGTGGCATTATACTTTGATGGAGAAGTTTTTTTCACTAATTAAATCACAGGCCCACACCTAAACTAAACGAAAGAATTGTATAGATCTAAATTAGAAACAAAGATTTATAGCTAGAACAGATTTCAGACGTCATGTCTAGGCTAACTCTAATTTTACAAATTAGAAAACTGAGGCTAAGAAGGAGCAAGGATTCAAAAGTCATAAAAAAGAGTCAGAAATTGAACTTGGGATCTCTGTCCACTGTATCACAGAGCTGATTTACATTAACCATCAATAGTAGGGAAGGAGAAATGGATGAAATGGTAGAGTCTGTGGCTCTCTCTCTTTCTCTCTCTTTCTTTAATTAAGAAAGTCACATTTGAGACACAGTGAAAATCCCTTCCCTTGTTCCATGGAAGTAAAATGCCCTGAGAGGAGATGATTCTTCTTTACACTGTAGATAGAGAGATAGAGAGATGGATAGAATAGAATAGATACATACATAGATATAGATAGATGAAAAGACAGATAAATAGACAGGCAGACAGACAGACAGACAGACAGACAGACAGATAGATAGATAGATAGATAGATAGATAGATAGATAGATAGATAGATAGAAAGAGAGAGAGAGAGAGAGAGAGAGAGAGAGAGAGAGAGAGAGAGAGAGATACAAATAGATACATAGATACATAGATAGATAAAGACAGATGAACAGACAGATAAATAGGCAGGCAGACAGACACAGAATGGTAGTAGACAGATAAATATGTATGTGTGTTGCCGTATATATGTATACACACGCATATATATTTATTGTTATTTTAGTCATGTCTGACTGTTCACGAACCCATTTAGGATTTTCATAGCAAAGATATTGAAGCGATTTGCCATTTCATTAATGCAGCTCATTTTACAGTTGAGGACCTGAAGCAAATGGGGCTGAGTGATTTGCCAGAGGATCACGAAGCTAGTGTTTTTTTGTGGTCGGATTTGAACTCAGGAAGATGAATTTTCTTGATTCCAAGTTCAATGTTCTATCCACTTCCCCATCCAGCTGCCCTGTGTATATGTGTACTAGCTTCCTGTAAAAATTAGCTTCCTGTAAGAACTGCATGCTTGCTCTCCCATTCTTAGATAAACTACTTAACTTTTATAGCGGGGGTGGTGTACCAACAACAACAACAACAAAAAAAAAAACAACTGGGGCATGATCGGATTACATCTCGGGTTTTTTCCTACTTTAGTTTGTTCCAATAAATTCCCAAAAGTAAGTTCTAATACTGTTCCAGAGAAACAAAAGTGAAACTGGGTTTTAATAGGGATTAAGGGAAACAAACGGAGTTAAAAGAAAGCAAAAGGATTTCCCTGAGCAAAAGCACTTTTAT
The DNA here is from genome assembly GCF_016433145.1 of Gracilinanus agilis. Classification (NCBI taxonomy): domain Eukaryota; kingdom Metazoa; phylum Chordata; class Mammalia; order Didelphimorphia; family Didelphidae; genus Gracilinanus; species Gracilinanus agilis. The sequence goes on along the minus strand of NC_058130.1, from coordinate 125,535,096 downwards.
TGGACGCGGAAGAGGAGGAGGGGACTCTGCTGAGAGGCTCTGTGAAGGAAGAGGTTCGGCAGAAGGCTGTAAATTCATCCTTGCCTGCAGGTGAGCATCTATTGGTTTGTCTGTGCATAGTCTGCCTGTGAAGCTGAGGGAGCAGAGGTTAGTTGGTTCTCTCTCAAAGAAGAGAGATCCAAATGGTGTCTTAGTTCGAATCCCGTCTCTGCCGCTAACTTTACGTGAATTTGGGTAAGTAATTAAACTCTGGGTCTCAATTCTCTCTTCAGTAAAATGAAGGAGTTGGAGTATCTGTCCCTTTCTGCCCTTAGCCTATGATAGTTCCCTGTTAGAAGTGTAGCCAGGAAAATGAAGAAGTGGGAGCAAGAGCCAAGGGACAGGAATTCCAGGGCTGGTGAGCAGCTGGGGCTCCAGAGGACAAAGAGACTTAGTCTCTTTCCTAGCTAGGATTAGGTTACCTTATTCAACACTTGGCATCATTTTTCACAACTGCTTGGTTCTGTGGGTTGCTCCAAAAATTCCATTATTGAGCTAGATTATAAAACCCAAATGAAAGCAACAATGGCCTGGAAGTCAGATACTAGACTTGGTTCTTCTTTTAGCAGTGTCACCCTTTGGGAAGCCATTCACTCCTTTGCTTCATTTTCCCTAGCTATAAAAAATAGTTGGCCGAACTCTGGCATCATATCCAAATCTAAACCTTATATTCCTAGCTGTATTTCATAGGATAATACACATCTAGAGCTGGACCTCTAGATGGTCTAGGTCCTCTAGTTCTATTTTACAAGTGAGGAGACTGAGGCTCTTGTCCAGTGTTACACGGGCAATAAGTTGCATAGCAGAAACCCCATCCTTTGACTCCAAATATAGTGTTTTTTGTTGTTGTTGTTGTTTTCATGTCAGGATGCTGTCTCTGATCTTGGGCAAGTTATTGGACCCCTTCTAGGTCTCAGTTTCCTTCTCTGTGGAATGATGGATTAGATTAGATCTCCAAATTCCTATTCAGCTTTAACATTCTAAGATATTCAATGCCATTAGCTGTCCTGGGAAGATACAATTTGGCCATGTCACCAAACTAGGCATAAAAATAAGAAGGCTGTCACCATTCAGAAATATTTTTAGCAATGCTGATAGACAACGCTGAAGGGAAAATCAGTTAACTAAAGCATAAGCTCTAAGAACTAGAAGGAACCTCAGACATTGTCAATTTGCCTAACACTCAGAATCACTATTCTTTCTACTATAGTACATCACTTCCTTCTTTAGTTCTGAGGAAGGTTATAGGATCTATGGTAAGAGAAAGGGAAACAGAAGCCAATGTTTATTTTTTTGGTAATATTTAACAGTAATTAACCTTTCTTTGGGTAGCTAGGTGGTAAAAGTGAAGAGTACTAGACCAGAAGTCAGAAAGATTCATCTTTCTGGCTTCAAATCTGTCCTCAGACACTTACTAGCTGTGTGACTCTGGACAAAAAAATCTGTTTGTCTCAGTTTCCTCATCTGTAAAATGAGTTGGAGAAGGAAATGGCAAATGACTCTAGTATCTTTGCCAAGAAAACTCTAAGAATCAGACAGGACTGGAAAACAACACAAAAACAATTATCACCTTTCTCTAGAGCTTTAATGTTATAAAGTATTCTTCTCATAAGTATCTTGGAAAGTAGATAGTATAAGGATTATTTTCTTCATTTTTCAGATAAAAACATGAAGTGAAATAACTTATTCAAAGTCAGTGCTTTGAATACATAATAGCTAGACGTGTAGAAACAAAGTTGAAACCTAGATCTCTCTTTTCTCTAATTCTTGTGGGTTTTTTTATCTTCTGCATATATAATTTTTTTTAACTCTTACCTTCCATCCTAGAATCAATACTGAGTATTGGTTTTAAGGTAGAAGAGTAGTAAGGGCTAGGCAATGGGGATTAAGTGACTTGCCCAGTGTCGCACAGTTAGGAAATGTCTGAGGCCAGATTTGAACCCAGGACTTCCTGTCTCTGAGCCTGGCTCTCAATCCACTGAGCCACCCAACTGCTTCCTTCTACCTATATACTTTTAGAAATTTAAGTTAATTTAATTTTCACATGTTGATACAATTTTTAATTATTGTTTTCTGACATTTTGTTATCTGTGTTCTCTCCCTCACTTCCATCCCTCCCCAAGATAGCAGGTAATATGATATAGGTTGTATATGTATTATCATACAATATATATTTCCATGTTCATCATTGTGAAAGAAGACATATATCACTTAACACTTGAGAAAAAATTTATTGAGGAAATAAAGTGAAGAATGGCATTGCTTCAATCTGCATTCAGACTCTATCAGTTCCTCCTATGACATTGGATAGTCCTTTCCACAATGAGTTCTTTGGAATTGTTCTGGATCCTTGTACTGCTGATAATAATTAAGTCATTTACAGTTGATCATCATACATTATCAAGTCCAATATGCTTTATAACCTCCTAATTGGTCTCCTTGCTTTCTCTCTATCCCCTCTCCAGTTCTTTTTCTACACAGCTGCCAAAATATTCTTAGAGTACCATTCTGATTATGCCACTTTCCTGAAAAAAGCTTTTTAGTGGTTTACTATTTATTGTCTTCAGGATAAAATATAGAAATACAGATTCTACAGACTGATAAATTAAACTCTCCACAATCTGGCTTCTCCAGCTTTCAGTCTAGTTTCATGTTATTCCCTTTCACACACTCTATGTTCAAATCCCACCACCTCTTTTAAGAAATCTTTCCCCATTCCCCTTAATACTAATGCCTTCATTCTGTTGAATATGTTGAATATGTCAATGTAATCTGTATATATCTTGTCTTTACATGGTCATCTATATTTTGTCTTCAGAATTAGACTGATCTCCTTGAGAGTAGAGACTGGTTTTTTTTTTTGCATTTCTTTGTATCCCCAGAGCTTACCAAAGTGCCTGGCACATAGCAGGGACTTAATAAATGATTGTTGATTGATTGTCCAGACAAACTAGAATGTTGTCTCCCACCCTTGAACATTCATAACTTTTTTCCATGCCTGGAATATATTCTTTCCTAATCTCTATCTTTAATTATCTTTATTTTTCTTAGAGGTTCATTTCAATTGCTTCATGAAGTGTACACTGATGCTTGAGTTGTTAGGATCCTCTCCCTCTTCAAACTACTCTATATTTATTTATATAAATTCTATATTTCTCCAGGAAAATATAAGCTCCTGGAAGTTAGATGTTATTTTTTCTTCATAGATATGGCTCTAGATAGAAGTTTATTCAATAGTTGTTGAGTTGAATAATTGAGTATAATATATCCCTGATATGTCTAAGCACTCTGTTCTGGTAGGAGATGACAAAATTTACATAAGGTGCAGTCCTTGCCCTCAAAGAGGTTACAGTTTAATAGCCTTTGTCTCAAGGGCTACATGAGTTTGAGTTTACTGCATAATTATAACAATCAAAGTTGTCTTTGAGAAGAGTTGAGAAAATGTACCTTCTTCCCTTCTTTGTAGATTTGGGGTATAATGGATGTGGAAGAATAATAACTAACATTTTTATAAAGCTTTAAGGTTTGCAATATGCTTTATGTATTTTATCTCATTTGATGCTCACAGCAACCCTTGGAAGTAGGTGCTGTTGTTATTTTCTTTTTTTGTATGAGAAAATACATTTTTACAATTGAGAAAATAGAGAAAAATTAGAGAGTAAGTGACTTGTCCAGGGTCACACAGATAATAATGTCCGAGTAAGAAACTGCCTAGAAAGGTAATGAATTCCCCATTTATGGAGGTCTTCAAGCAGATAATTTGTGGCCACTTGCCAATGCTTTATCATGGTCCTGACCCCTTTGTCAGTGTCTGGTAAAGCTTGTAGACCCCTTATTAAAATATTTTAAAATGCATAAAGTAAAATTTATAGCATAACAAAGGAAACCAATTATATTGAGCTAGTTATCAAACTATTTTTTAAAAGTTTGACCTCCAAGAACCCCACAATAGAGGAAATCCTTTTTTTTTTCAATTGTTTAACCCTAATACCTAGAGCTGTGTCCTGCACATAGAAGAGATTTTATAAACATTTGTTGAATTCAAAGTGCTTGGCCCCATTCAGTATTCTAGTTTAACTGTAGCAAAAGATTAAAACCATAGGGTAGGTACACCAATCAGTGTCCAGGTTTGAGATCTCTACTCCTGGGCTACAAAGGATAGGGCAGGTAAGAGAAGAGAGCATCCCATTGGGAGCTGAGATTTGGGGGTGGAGGATATAATCTCAGGTGAATCCTTAAAAGAGTAAAGAATTAACTCTTCCCTTTTATGCTTCTTAGTTTCATAAAGAAGAACTCATCAGGATAGTAAATAATGATGAATAAAGCACCTTATTCTCCCCCTCAATTTAGACCTTTTTTTCAAAAATACCTTTATACAAAAAAAAAGTGTCCACCTTTGTAGTGTGATTTAAGGGAGTAGGAAGGTGACCATGCTTCCCCATAATGACTGAAATTGTTCATTTCATTTTTTTATGCTCCTTGAAATTCAATTATCAATCAGTATTAATCATGCCTCAGTTAAACCTGATTCCAAACACTAGAGACTGATTTGCACTGATAAATAGCTAAACATACTGAGGATCTGAGGAAAGAGTTTAGATGAAAGGAGCAGATATGATAAAAAGTCTCATTTCCAAGATGTATAAGGAATTTATTCAAATTTATGAGAATTAGAATCATTCCCTAATTGATAGTTAAAGGATACAAACATATATGTTTAAGAGAAAGAAATCAAAGCTGTCAATGACTATATGAAAAATGCTCTAAATTATTAACAATTATAGAAATGCAAATGAAAGTAACCATGAAGTACCATCTCATTCCCATCAATTTGGTAAAATCAACAAAAAAGGAAAATGACAAATCTTTGTTACAAGAGTTTCTTCTCCTTATTCAAGTTTTTAATGTCAGGGATGGGAGAGGGAGAAAATTGATTTTTGTTAATTGAGGAAAAGGAAATGGAAGGGACAGATGGAGTCTGAATGCAGATTGAAGTATACTTCACTTTATTTCCTCCATTTTTTCTCTAGTGTAAGCATATATAAACAGACAGTGAAACAAACAGACAGAGAGACAGACAGTCAGATAGATAGACAGAAAGATAGATAGATAGATAGATAGATAGATAGATAGACAGACAGACTGAAGAGAGACAGAAAGACAGTCAGGTCTAATGTCATAATGTTCTTTTTGTGTATCCCATAATTAGGTTGCTTCAGGAAGATGTGGACTTTGCTTGTGTTTGTGTTCATAATCTCCTGGCATTTGCTGAATGGTAAGCAGCTAAATCTTTGCATTAAACACTACCCTTAAGAAATTATACTTGGAAGCTCTACACAGGAGTTACTATTAAAATTCTCAGAGGATATTTCCCCCCTAAAAGTACATTCCAAGAAAGAATTTCAGTGTGGTGAAAAATTATAGATTGACTTTCAAGGATCATAGAATTCAAATTAGGAAAAGGGCTTAGAGATCATTTCATCACACTCTGTTATGATTCAAGTTCTCTGATAAAAGAGCAAAGACAAGGCATGCTTATTCTCAGTAAAAATGAAGAGCTTTGATTATTTTAAAGGCCACCTCTTCCTTTTAAAAATATTCTTTGACTGAGTTAGCTTAATGTCAGACTGACTGAATGGGAGTTTCAGATGAGAGCTATTGGAATCGAGCATACAGATTGGTGACATGCATAGAATAAGAGAATACTTCCCCCATTAAGCCAAGAACAGGTTAGAGATGACCTCTGTGAAGTAAATGTGCAGGTAGGCAGTGTAATGCAATGGAGAATGCCTTGGATTTGCCATCAAAAGTCTTGACTTCAACTCATCTACATAGGAGAGATTCCCAGATACCATCTGCCTAAAACAGATAAAGCCCAGAAAGACTTGCCCTAATTTCATTGCAACATGCTCCCTCCTTCTAACTCTGCTACTTGGTATGTTGGCAATCATGCTGGATTTGAAGTCAGAGGACAGATGGTTTCTAACTCAGTTCTGCCATTTGCTTGTTGTTTGTTCTTGTTGTCTTTGGCCTTTTTCAAAAGGACCAATGACATCACAGAATGATATCTTGACTTGTGAGTGAATTGTACTTCCTACCTGTGTTGCTTTGGGTAAGTAAGTCATTTACCCAGGCCAGATCCTAGTTTTTTCATCAACAATAAAAAGGGGTTAGATTAGGTGATCTCATAGCCCTTCTAGCTCTAAATCTATGATCTTATAAGCACCAAGCCACCATTTAATAAATTTATAAATTAATAAATAAAAAGCCACCATTTAATTAAAAAAAAACAAAAATATTTTTGTTTGCATGGTGCTTGATATTTATTTTAGGGGGAATGTATTATGATTATAACACTAGTATACATTAGAGGGCCTTGAAATGTGGTAAAATTGGCTGAATGAAACATTCATTTTTATAGAATTGGACTTTTAGAGTTCTTTTGGAGAGAAGTTCTTTCCATTTTCAATACTTTTTGATAGTATGATCTTGTATAAGTTACTTAATCGAGCTAAGTCTCAGTCTTCTCATTTGTAAATTGGGGGTAATAACATTTGCATTAAATATATTTATAAAGTTGTTAAAATATCCTTTCTTTCAATCGTGTTCCCAAATACCCTCCTAGTTTGAAGTGATTGAAATTTCATGTGATCTTCCTTTATACACTCTCTATTCCAATCAAACTGGCCTAATAGTTGTTCTCTATATATGACATTCTATTGTCTTCCTCTCTGCTCTCACAGCCATGAATGGTTCCAAATGTCTGGAATGCTATCCCTCCTTGACACTGCCTTATGGAATCTCTGGTTTTCTTCAAAGCACAGCTTAGGTGCAATCTCCTATACAATAAAAAAATAATGTCAGTTATTAGCTCTCTCTCCTTCTTAAAATTATTTTGCATTTTCTTATATTCTATTTCCCTATCTCCCTGCCCTTTACTAGCGAATCTGAACTCCTAGGATTTGGATAGTTTCATTTTTATCTTTGTATTTTGTCTTTGCACACAGTAGGTGGTTAAAAATTTTCTGAATTGAACTAAAGACATAAAATTGAGTTGTTTAGAAGTGTGAATTGTGAAATGTCAATTATAAATAATTACTCAATAGCATGGTTATAAGAACTAAGCAATCCTTCCTGTCCCTCCTTCCATCAGCCTTTTCAGTTTCTGTTCCCAAAGAGAAATATATAGCACGTTATGGCAGCAATGTGACTATGGAATGCAGTTTTCCAGTGGGAGAAAAATTAGACTGGAGTGCTCTGATGGTCTATTGGGACAAGAAAGAAAATTTTCTTGTGAAACTTGTTAATGGTGAAGAAGACCTCAAAATCCAAAACAGCAACCCAAGAGTAAGGCATTTGAACAACCAACTACTCAAGGGGAAGTCTCTGCTTCACATCACCAATGTGAAAATTGAAGATGCTGGGATTTACCGCTGCCTTATTGGCTACGGGGGAGCTGATTACAAACGCATTACTTTGACAGTCAATGGTGAGAATCGCTAAAAGATATGGTTTGTTTGTTGTTGTTTTTTAAAATAAAAATCCCCAATAAACCCCCACAATAATAGAGTTAACTTCTACACTGAAATGCAATTGGGAAATGCAACTGGTAACTTTTGAGACAGCAGTTTCAGTAGAGTGCTGGTGGGAAGAGAAGTCAGATTACAAAGAACTGGGAAGTGAATATTGAGGAAGTAGAGACAATGGTTACTATTTTTAGAAGTTTATCAGGAAAGAGGAGAGAATTAAGATCTCTGGGTGGTAACTATTTGGGGGGATGGGGCCTGGAGAAATGCTGATAAATGTTTAACAACTAGCTCACTGGAAATACAAGATATATCTTATAGTTTGCTCTGCATTATTAACCTTTTTCTCCATCACTTTCTTAAGTTTAGATAATCAAGAAATTAATGAATTGAGCCCTGATAAATAGCATTTAACAGCTTGAGCTGGCTCCAGAATATCCCTGGACAGCAAGGGAGACTTCATAACACTTATGAGTAAAGGGAAAAATAGCAAAAAGAAATGAAGAAGTTACATCAGAAAGAAGAGATAACTAATGAAATTAAGGAGCAAAAAGATACAGAGTCAAGAAGCAACTTGAAATAGGGGGTGCAAAAATTGAACCAAAAGTCAGTAAACTTGAGTTCAAACATTAGCTCTGATGTTTACTGACTGCCTGACACTGGATAAGTCCTTAACTTCCTTCCTTCCTTCCTTCCTTCCTTCCTTCCTTCCTTCCTTCCTTCCTTCCTTCCTCAGAAAATGAGACTGGAGCACAAGAAGTAAAATGATTTTTTCCTTCTTGACTTACGGGTTGAAGATAGTGGAAGAGCAGCCACCATAAGAGAGCCACCATTCCTAGGAATGTCATGTCTCTAGAGTAGGGGTTCTTGACATTTTTTTTGTCATGAACTTCATTGTGCATTCTAATGAAGCTAAGATTTGAAGGCCGGTTCTTGACTTACTCCTCATGGGCAGGGACTATTTAATTTTTGTATTGTATCTCCAGTATTCATATAATGAATACAAATTCTCATTGACTGATTGACTTGAAATCTATTGCTTTTTCCATGATTCAATGCCTCCAATGTCAATAATAGAGATCTAACTACTTTCTTTTTTCGCTATTATTCTAAATGTCTACAAATCCAAAGAAAATAAGCATTTACATACATAAAGAAAAAGAAGATATTACACAAGTGAAATCACAGATCTCCTACATATTTAATTTACTTTTCTTCATATCTATGAAATAGATCATTTCCCCTCCTTCCCTGCATCTCATAGAATATCATCATGAAGGCCAACATGTTCATCTAAATTAAATCTTTCATGTTTTATCTTTATGTTCACTTTCTCGAGGTAACATTCTCATTTCCAGGTTTTAAAAAAATCAGTTTGTTCATTGTTTCTTATGGCACAGTAGTATTCTATCACAAGAGTATACCACAATTTGTTTAGCCATTCCACAACTGATAGGCATCCCCTCAACTTCCAATCCTTTGCCACCACAAAAAGAGCTGCAATAACTATTTTGGAACATATGAGATCTTTCCTCTTTCTCGAATCTCCTTGGGTATACAGAGTTTTATAACTCTTTGGGTATAATTTCAAATTATTCTCCAAAATAGTTGGATCAGTTCACAGCTTCACTAACAGTACATTAATGTCCCTGTTTTTTCACATCTCCAATATTTGTCACTTTGCCCTTTTGTCATTTTAGCTTGTCTGGTGGGTCTGTGCTGATATTTCAGAATTGTTTTGGTTTGCATTTCTATAATCAGTAGTGATCTGGAACATTTCTTCATATACCTATACATGGTTTTCATTTCTTCATCTGAAAATTGTCTATTCATATATTTTTGGGAGATGGCTCTTATTCTTATGAATTTAACAAAGTTCACTATGTATTTTAGAAATGAGACCTCTATCTGATGTGTTTATAAAAAAATTTCCCCCTGTTTTCTGCTTTCCTTCTCATCTTAGCAGCATTTATTTTATTTGTACAATCCTTTTCAATTTAATGTATCTAAAATTATTGATTTTACATTTCACAATGCTCTCCATCTCTTGTTGACTCATAATTTCCTCTCATCCATAAATCTCGTAGGTAGTATGTTCCCTATTCTAATTTACTTATGATGTCACCTTTTAGATACAGGTTATGTATTCATTTTGGTCTTATTGAACTGTACCTAGTTTCTGCCAAACTAGTTTCCAGTTACCACAGCATTTTTTTCTAATGCTTTATCCCAAATCCCGGATCTATGGTTTTTCTCAAATACCAGATTATTATAATTTTTTACTGCTATTTGTTGCAAGTCTGTTCTGTTCCCCTGATCTACCTTTCTATTTCTTAGCCAGTACTAGATAGTATTGACAATTACTGCTTTACAATATGATTTAAAATCTAGTATCACTAGGTCTCCTTCCTTTACATTTTTTTCATTAATTCTTTTATATTCTTTATCTTTTATTCTTCCAAATGAATTTTATTATTATTTTTCAAATTCAATAAAATAAGTTTTTTATAATTTAATGGAAATGGCATTGAATAAGTAGTTAGTTATGTGGTATTGTCATCTTAATTGTAATGGTTTTGCTCATGAACAATTAATATTTCTCCATTGATTTAGATTTGACTTTTTTGTGTAAAAGGTTTTTTTTTATAGTTATGTTCTTGTAGTTCCTGGGTTTGTTTTGGCAGGTATACACTCAGGCATTTTATTCTCTCTAAGGTTATTTTAAATGGAGTATCTCTTTCTATCTCTTCTTGTAGTACTTTGTCAGTAATATATTAAAATACTAGTTGTTTATGTGGACTTATTTTATATCCTTCTATTTTGCTAAAATTATCTATGGTTGCAGCTAACTTTTTAGTGAATTTTCTGGGATTTTCTACATATGCCATTATGTCATCAGCAAATAGAGATAGCTTTATTTCTCTTTGCCTGTTCTGATTCTTTTGATTTCTTTTTATTCTCTTATTGCTATTGCTAGCATTTCTAATATTATGTTAAATAATGTTGGTGATAATGGACATCCTTATTTCACTCTTAATCTTATTGGGAAGTCTTCTAGATTCTCCTTATTACAGATAATACTTGCTGATGGTTTTCGATAGATGCCTTGTATCATCTTAAGAAAAACTCCATTTATACCTATGCCTGTATTGGTGAACCTATGGCACGTGTGCCAGAGCCTGCTAGAGGAGGCTGCTCCCTTCCCCCTCTCCACATGAGCCTGAGGACATTTCTCATGTGATCCACTCCTCTACCCAGCAACCTTATGGGAACACTGCCTCCCTCCCCTGTCTGGGGTAAGGTCGGCTTACATGTGTCATGAGGGTTCCAGTTTGGGCAAGCTACTTAACCTTGTTTGCCTCAGTTTCCTCATCTGTAAAATCAACTGGAAAAGGAAATGGCAAAACACTCCATTTTCTTTGCCAAGAAAACCCCATATGGAGTAACTAAGAGCCAGATACAACTGAAAAATAACTAAACCACAACAAACAACAATTGAAGAATAGGGAAATTTTGAAATAAAAATGTAGCTGCCTTAAAGGCTGGGGTTCTCCAAAGGCCCAGTTCCTAAAAATGATCCTGGGCTTAGTGGAAGTAAATTTTTTTCTTATCATTATGAGCCAGGTCATTGACCTTATATTTATGAATTGACCCTCCTGAGTGATACATTCACTTGACCTGTGAAAGAGCAGTTTTGACACTGTTTTTAAGGGGCTTTTTTATGGCCATGATATCCCTTGAAGAAGTTTTAGGGATGTTGGATAATAAATGTTCTAAAATTGCACTTCAATCTATCGTTTAAAAAGAATTTATTGAGTAAGTATAAGGCTTTATATTCATCCATATAAGACTAGGTGCCCCAGAACTTCAGCTGTGAGAAAATCATTTGGTCCTCATCAGGTATTTAAAATATGTGCATGTGAATATTTGGAAATAGTACAATTGAAAGGTGAGGAAAAGGGAGGTAACAGAAGGAGACTCCCAGGGCCAGTTTAGGACAGGTCCTAATTGTCTGACAGAAGGAAAAGAAATGGTATAGCTTGATATTTTGATAAATGCATACTGAGCTACTTTTCAGTTATTTTCCCATAAGTTAGCCCTATTTGTCTTTCCTCTTGACATATGGTTTTCTCTCTTTTGGTCAGTAGTTATAGTATGACATAATGCTAAGACCACTGGACATAGATTCTATTCCTAGCAATGCTACTGATTACCTGTGTTACCTTGAGAAGGTCTCAGAAGCCACATTGGAAAGGGAGAGTCTTATACTAGAGGACCTCAACAGTTCTTCCACTTCTAAAGCTGTGATCCTATCATCTTAATCCTGTGGTAGAAAGGAAAATAAGGTTACTGCTTCCATAGTGACTTCATGAGCTTCCTCCATTATCATTTCCTTTCCATGGGCAGGGACAGGCATTTCTTCATTATATACCTACTTCTAAATTAGTGAAATAAAGAAATTCCTAATTTATGGGCCCTGGATCTTTTTAACCCCATTTCTTTTTGTGACAAAATTAATTATTATTAGACTAGTGGATTAGGGAAGTGTTTTAGATGTAAATTACCTAGATTTTAGTAAAGCTTTTGATAAAATCTTATCCTGTTTTTGTGGACAAGAAGGAGAGATGTAGGTCGGGACTGGAATGGAAACTGAATGAATAATCAGAACAAGGAAAAATCTTAAAGATTTGATATTGTCTGGAAAAGACGTCTCTAGTGCTGCTGAACATTTGCTTTAATGATTGGAGAAAGGCAACAATGACCTGATCATCAAGTTGACAGATGACATGAAGTTAGAAAGAATAACTAACACATTGTATGACTGAGTCAGAATCCAAAAATTCTCAAAATGTTGAAATTTGGAATGAATCCAATAAAGAGAAATTTAATTAGAATATATTTACAGTCTTATATTTGGGTTCCAAAAAATCAACTTTACAAGAACAAGATAGGAGAGGCAGGGTCAGCAATAGCACATCTGAAAAAGACCTAGGAGTTTTAGAGGACTATAAGCTCAACATGAGACAAAACTCTAATATGGCAGCTAAGAAAATCAATGCAATAATATTAGGCAGCTAAACAAACAAAAAAGAGTCACACAGTTTTTAGTTTGCTTATAAACTGCCTTATGGAAGGACATGGTCAGAAGCTTCACAAGAGTGTCAAGCATAGATAGATTATGATTTGTAGTGATAGTAGAGGGAAATGGAAAATAGTACATGCTTAATAAATGCTTGATGACTTAGTTTGACTTGAAGTGCACATAGGTGAGATCATACCTCAGCTTCCAGTTAACCAACACCTCTTTTGAGTAATTACTACCAACACACAAGTGTGTGTGACTATATTAGGCACACTGGCATGTGTGGTCCACTGCATATATGTTGGTTTCCTCCAATAGAATTTGAATTCCTTAACAGCTGGGACTTTTATTTTGCATTTTAGTCTTTGAAATCTAGTATCTAATCCAGTTACTGACAAAAATTAGTATGTATTTGATAAAAATTTGGTGAATAAATGAATGAACAAAATCACATTCATCATTTAAAATCATTAATATTATCACGTTATACTTTGGGGCTTTAATTGAGCTTACAATTCACTAGACACTGAAGTTTTTTTTTTTCCACAGGAAGTACAGGTATGTCTTCTATATCACAACTTTTCCTGTCATGATTTCAATATATTGAAGGTCAGCATAAGAAATTAAATGGAAATTTGGGAGAAATTTTGCAGAAGTTGCAGATGGCATGTAAAGTTCAGTAATGATACAGAAAAAGTTTAGAAATTAAGAAATATACAATATATATGTATATTATTGTATAATATCAATGTATTTCATCTTTAAATACCACAGATATATACAATTTCTTTTTTAAAAGTTAAAATAAGTAAAAAGGTAAAGTTTGCAAAAAACATGAAAACAAGTTAGATAGCACAGAAAGGATGGAAATATAGTGAGATCTTTTAAAGTTTAGTAACTCACAAATGCCTAAAATGTATATATTGTTATGTTATTTTTTAAATAATGTCTTGTGATATATGCAGTATGTTTGGCATTGTTCTTCCCTAATTTGTTTCATATTTTTAAATTTTCTACTTACTTTGTATTTTTACATTTCTTTTTCACTTAGTATTTTTACTTAACACTGACCTATATATAGCTTATGACTAAATCCTTAACCCATCATTTATAATATGGTACTGTAAACACTCCATAAAGAAAAAAGAAAAAAAAACTTAGCCTTCCTCTGTGGTATGAAGGGAGGACTGAAAAGTATTATGAAAATTTTCTAGGTCATGGGGGCTCCATCCCCCTAACCCCTGTCATGTAGAAGGGATACCCATACTTTCTAATCCCATCACTGCCAAGCCATATCTGTTTCTGTAGGTGATTTTTTAAAAAAATCAGTATAAGAAAAATCTGAAAGGGTAGAGTATTGTCATGATATGCCAGAATAAGAGATTAGACCTTTATTTGGTGAGAAATAACAATAGCCAACATTTATATAGCATTTACTATGTGCCAAACATTGTGCTAAATACTTTATAATTTGTATCTCATTTTTTCTCATTTATCTCAACTTTATCTCATTAGATGCTTACAACCCCAGGAGTTAGATGCTATTATTATTCCCATTTTTAAGATGGGAGGCATGGGAAGATATTGAGCAGAAGAGAGGCAAGATGAGATGATTATGCATCTGATGTGCTAAAATGCATGTTTGGATGCTTTATGACTTAGTTTTATAATTGAAGGAAGTGGGGTTATAGCTACCTATAATTTATGCAAATGATTTCACAGTAATATAGTCAAAATTCTCTTCCCATCATTGCAAATACTTAGTGACATACCTTTACTCATAAGGGGAAGTTTTACTTACCACGGGATTTTAAGATGTATATATCTCGAAAATGAAAATAAAACGGGCTCCAGTCTAGTTCTGTAATAATTTGGTTATGGTAATTTCTTGGGTTGCTTTGTACTAGTTCCCTTTGTTTGCTTCCTACCTCAAATACTTGACCCTGAGGGTGTTGGAAAGGGATGGAGTTAGAACAGCTAGTTTCAAATATTAGCTAATATTCACTAGTTGTTTGACCAAAGGCAACTCACTTAACCACTGTTTGAGTTCCTCATTTGTAAAATGAGGATTGTAATGTCCAAACTACCTACACCACAAGGTGGTGATGAGGAAGGTGCCTTATAAATCCTAATGTGGCATAAAAAAGCAAGTTGTACATAGTAAGCTGGGGGCATAATTATTTTCTTATAACTGAAATCCTTGCAAGTTGTCAAAGAAAAAAATAGTGATGCAGTGGAGGAATATTGAGTCTTTATTATGACACATAAAGTGTAAGTACCTTCAAAGAGCTAATTATTGCTTTATTATTCTGAATAAGGTAAATTGTACTGTATAATCTAAATATGACAATTATCAGTTTGGCTCTCAGAGAAGTATTCCTTCCCCAATGGGCTAGACTTAGTAGTAGAAGAAAATTAATTTTCATAGGATTCAGAGTGGGGTGTGACCTTATAGATAATTTTATTCACTTTCCCCATTTTATAGCAGAGAAAATTGAGGTCTAGAGATAGGAAGTGACTGGCCTGAGATCACCCAAGTGGCTCATAAATACCACAGCTGAGACTGGTCAGCTTGGGTGATGATGATGCCATAACTGTGAACATACTTTTTAGGGTAAGTGCGTGCAAATTTCAGGGCCAGCCTCATGCAACATAGACCCACAGGATGGTGCCATTGAAAGAGCACTTGATTTGGAGTTAGAAGACATGGTTTGGAATTTTGACAGCTTCTTAGTGTCAGAATAAACTTGGACAAGTCACTCCCATTCTCTGAGTTTATTTTAATCTCTCTAAAAGGAGAGGGAAGAGTTCAGAACAGTTCTAAGACCCTTTCAAGCTCTAAATCCCATGATTCTTCAAGATTTTACCTGAGATTTGGCTGCCTCTGGAGCATATCTAAATTGTGTATTAATTGAAGACCTTGGGGAAACTTTTCTTTGTATTTTAAAATTAATATTAATGCAGTGTTATGAACACAACATAATATTTTTATCTGTGAATCAGAGAGTCATTGAATTTGAGAGTAGAAAGGGACTTTAATGTCAACCTATATATGTGTAAAGTGGCCATTCAATTTTGATTGTTCTGTTGTTTCCATTTATGTTTTTTGTGTCTATTGTTACATATTTGTGTACATTGTGTAATTTGTTTTTCTGGTTTTGCTTATTTTACCTTATATCAGTTCATACAACTTTCTTTGCTTCCCTGATTTCATCATATACACAGTTCACTACAACAAAGTAATATTCTATTACATTTATGTTATAATTTAGTCATTCCCTAAGGCTATAAGTATCTACTTTGTCTCCAATGCTTTGGAACTATAGAAGATTCTTTTGTCATATTTAGGATCTTTCTTTCTTGTCACTAATCTACTTGGGGTACATGCCTAACAATGGTATTTCTAGCTCGAAAGATATAGACATTTTAGTTTGCATAGTTCCCAATTGCTTTCCAGAATTATTGGACCAATTTATAGCTCAATTAATAGGATATCAGTGTGTTTCTCTTTCTACAACCTAATTCAATCTATAATTAATAATATAAATTGATTACTCCTATCTTTTGACCATTATTGTCCATTTTCTGGGTATGAAATAAAACCTCAGAATTCCTTTACTTCACATGTCTCTTACTTTTATTGTTGTCATTTCAGCGATGTCCAACTCTTTGTTACCTCATCTGGGGTTTTCTTGGGAAAGAAACTGAAGTGATTTGCTATTTCCTTCTCCAGCTTATTTTACAGATGAGGAAACTGAGGCAAGTAGAGTTAAGTGGCTTGTCCAGAGTCACAAAGCTACTGAGACCAGATTTGAACTCTGAAAGAGGACACTTTCTGACTTCAGGACTGGCATTCTATCCACTGTGCTACCTAGCTGCCCATATCTTTCTTTCTTTTTTTTTCAACCCTTACCTCCTGTCTTAAATTCTATGCTAAATATCAGTTCCAAGACAGAAGAACGGTAAGGGCTAGGCAGTTGGGGTTAAGTGACATGCCCAGGGTCATACAGTTAGGAAATGTGTAAGGCTAGATTTGAACCCAGGGCCTCCTGTCTTCTGGCCTGGCTCTCTATCCATTGAACTACCTCGCTGTCCCCTGTCCATGAATCTTATAAGTGATTTCGAATATTCTTTATATGCTTGTTAATAATTTCTAATTCTTTTTTGAGAAGTTTTTGTCCATATCTTTTGACCTTTGTTTTTAACATATTTCTAGTAAGTGTTTAAATGTCTTCCTGGGCATCTCTATGTTAGGTGTTCTTATTGATGAGGTCGCAAATCGGACCTTCATTTCCACCTTCTTCCGCTGGAACCTTGGATTTTTTTTGTCCAGAAACATTCCAGGATCTGATAAGAAAATTTTTACATTTTCTTGCCTGGATCCAGGCCTTTATTTTATTTCCCAGACCTCTCTACTCCATGCATGTCCACCATAGATTCAGTCTGACATCTGAATGGAATGAGCACTTAAGATTCTCTGTTGGCCTTTTGTGGTTAAAATGCTCATGTGAGGAAGGAAACAAATATTAGAGATGGAGAACCCTGCATGTAAGACCTACTCCAATGCCTCATTTTGGCATGGAAATGACCTTGGGCTTCCTCTTATAGGCAATGCCAGTGGACTATAAATTTTGTTGGGCCTTATCAGCTTGGGAAGACTCTGGATAAAGACCATGACAGAATGTTAGATGGAACATTTGTCATATGAGGACAGGCCACATTAAATATGGAAAGCTCATCATTAGGTTTTGTTACTCAGTGGTGTTTTTCTTAATTTGGGCTTTACAACTCACGAAATTGTCTTCTTAGGCTTCAATTTGTGTTGGTAGAGAGAAAACTCACACATGAAATCAGGGATGCTAGAAGTCTAAGAATATGATCCAGAAAAACCTCAATATACTTTATAGAATGCAATTATTCAGCTAGAATGAGAATCATAGAATCTCTAAAATGCAGGGGACTCAAGGGCCCTCTATCCCTACTCATATTCAATAAGTGTCTCGTTTTATGTCTTCAAGTAAAGACTATATAACTAATAATCCTGTATGGTTTATATGAATTTTTGAGGGGTATGGATTCAAATGGGCAACTAGGTGGCACAGTGGATAGAGTACGGAGTCCAGGAGTCAGGAAGACTAATCTGTCTGAATTAAAATCTGATCTCAGACACTTAGTAGCTGTGTAATCCTGGAGAAGCAATTTAACCCCATTTGCCTGAGTTGACTCATCCATAAAAATAAAAAAATAAAAAAATCCACTATCCTGGAGAAGGAAATGGCAAACCACTCCAGTGTCTTTATCAAGAAAACTCAAAAGGAGATCACAGAGTATTAGACATGACTGAAAAACAGCTGAATAAAATTAGACTTAACGAGGTGGATTCCTAAATCTTTTCAAACTCAAATTCTTTAATTCTGTCCCTGAAAAAATAATCTCTACTACAACACATTCATATGTGGTCATCCAGTTTTCCCTTGAAGGCCTCCAGTGAAAGGAAATCCACTATCTCTTGAGGGAGGGCTAGCCATAAGAGACAGCTAGTGGGGCAGTGGGTAGAGCACTGGACCTGGAGTCAGAAAGACCTGAGTTTAAATTTTACCTCAGATTGTGTACTAGCTATATAACCCTGAACAAATCATTTTACTCTTATCAGCCTTGGTTTCTTCATCTGTAAAATGAAGATAATAATTCATAGGATTCCTGTGAGGACCAAAAAAGATAATATATGGAAAGTGCTTTGTAAATCCTAAAGTGTTATAGAATGCTATTGTATTATTATTCCCCTTTTGACTAATTCTAATTGTTGGGAAAATTTTCAAGGCTAAATTTGGAATCTAGTGATCCAATCTGAGATCTCAGAGTCTAAAAATGATGAAACTTCCTTTAGTATAATTTTTATCAACTAATGATCAATTAAATGATTTTAAAAATCAACTTGATGGTTTTTAAAATAAAATTATACACCAATAACACTTCAATGGATTTGGGATCTTGTCAATGAGAGCATTTTCTCCAGTGACACAGACTATATTTTGCAGAGTCTGTGTAATTCTAGGCTATGTCCTTCCAGACACAGTTGGGGGGAGTGTCAACATTACAAGGATGCCACTGGACTATATAGATTGACCTTTTAGTTTATATCTCTCATTATTGTTTCAGGACAACATGGCTTTATGGCCAAGTCAATTAATTAGCCAGATAATAAAGCACTTACTGTGTACCAGGCACTGTGATAGGTACTACAAATACAAAGACAAAAATTTGAAAAAAAGAGATTATAGTCTATTGAACAAAAACACTGATTTTGTTATTGTTGTTGTTATTCACTCCTTAGCCCCATACAGCAAAATAAACCAAAGAATCAAAGAGGATCCAGTTACCTCTGAACATGAAATCACATGTCAGGCGGAAGGTTACCCTAAAGCAAAAGTCATCTGGAAAAGCAAGGATCAGGATTTAAGTAGCAAAGCTACTGTGAAGTATTCAGTTGGGCAAGAAAAGCTGTTCAATATAACAAGCACTCTCAGAATCAATGCAACAGCAAATGAAGCTTTCCAATGCTTGTTTCAGGAAAATACTGGAGAAAACACGACAGCTGAGATTATCATCCCAGGTATGCTTCAGAATGATACACTGTTTCACTGCCTAGGATGACCTATTTTAGGGGTGTACATCCTGTTTCTCTTCCCCTTAGAATGATAAATAAGGTTATAGTGAATTAATATTTGCAGAAATGATTTGAAAAGTTCATGACTTCTATAATGAAGGTAACTTTACTTCCAGAAAAGTATAAAGTGGCAGCCTCATCCATTTCTCTCTGTTTTATGGAAATCTTAAGTCCTCGTTTAAAGAGTATGACATAGTAAGGTATAGTGGGGAAAAACACTGAATTTGGAGTCACAGGACCTATTTTAGAGTCCTAGGTCAGGTCCCTATGCAAGTTATCTTATCTCCCTGGACCTGACTTTCCTCATCTGTTAAATGAGAGATTTGAACTGGATTCCTCTAAGCTGGAAGTTTTTGCACTGCATTATGCTGCCTCAAGGTAAGATTTAGGATTCCTGAACTGTTCAATAAGGGGAAGTCAGAGTTGAGTTCTTCCGTCACATTAAGGTCAGAATCAGCAATTTTTAAGTTTTATTGCTTCCTTTTGGAATGTGTGGTAGTTTAGAGATTTAGTATCAAGTTTATACAAATTATATGATTTGAAAACTTCTGACTTTCTGAGCCATGTCTTCTCTCGCATTTCCTAAGCTGATGCAACCTCTTGTGTTGAGATTGGTGAAGCCTTGAAATTCTCCTGGGTGGCAATGAACATTATCTAGTGAACTGATATGTTGATGCAGAGTTATAGTGTTCATTCCCCCAAAAAAAGTATAATCTCTTATCAATAAGGAGACCGATGAACAGAGTAGTTTTTCCAGGCTGGAAGTAGGGGCCGAAGAATGGTGGGAAGTGGTAGCAGTACCCTTTCTTGCTATTGGCTCAACTTTGATCCTTATCCAAGGCTTTTTACTCTTTCATCTCCTCCCCCATTCTCTGGCATCCACCTGTCATCATCCTTCGGTCCTTCCTTCCTGTTGGGAAAACCTCCCATCACTTTTTCCCCAACCTCCATATCCACCTCCTACAATTCTTTTGCTGATAAAAAGCTTATAAAATTTCATACCTTCAATTCATCTCTGGGTGGCCCCTGCCAGTACTATTGCCCCACCTTGAGGTATTTGTATCTCTTGGCTGGTGAGTGCTCCAGAAACAGTTGTGATATTTCCTATCCCATGATATATGCTACAAGGGCAACTGCACCACAGTAGAAGTGTGGGTGACTAATGTTCTGGTCTGTTAATTAATTTGATCCATGCCTGTTGCAACATATTCCCTGATTTAATTATTGCTCCCATTTTTTTTAATTTAAAAAACTCCTTACCTTCCATTTTAAAATCAATACTAAAGGGGCAGCTGGGTAGCTCAGTGGAGTGAGAGTCAGGCCTAGAGACAGGAGGTCCTAGGTTCAAATACGGCCTCAGACACTTCCCAGCTGTGTGACCCTGGGCAAGTCACTTGACCCCCATTGCCCACCCTTACCAATCTTCCACCTATGAGACAATACACCGAAGTACAAGGGTTAAAAAAATCAATACTAAATATTGGTTCCAGTGCAGAAGAGTAGTAAGGGCTAGGCAGTTTGGGCTACATGACTTGCCCAGGGTCACAAAGGTAGGAAATATCTGAGTCCAGATTTGATATCATGACCTCCCATCACCGGGCCTGGCTCTCCTTCCACTGAGCCACCTGCCTGTCCCTATTCCCATCTTCTTAACTTATACAGCATTCCACAAGGAAGTAAAGAGTTGCTAATTGCTGATGATGTGAGGGATGTCCACATCCTCCTCTGATTTAGGGAAATGAAAGAGAACCTTACATTGAATATCACTATTTGTTGCAGTGGGCAAGGCAAAGAACTCAATGGTAGACAATACACTCTATGTCATGGAAATCAATTAGCAACATTTATTAAGTACCTATGATGTTAGGATACAGAAATAAACTCAACAGTCCCTGTCTTCAAGGAGGTTATATCATAATCTAGCAATGGGGAAAAATATACCTTGGACATACCTTTAGTATGTGCTATCATAGTTTTCCAGTGTCTACATTAAGGAAATGTTAACACTATCCTTTGCAAAACTCTTTGGCGAATTTGGTAAAATATCATCCCCTTAGCCAGGAGTTTAATGATCCCTGTGTATGTCTCTAAACTCTTTTAATTTTTATTGCCTATTACTTCCTTTCATACATTCTGCTTTCATTTCTAGAGCACTTTGTCATCTCCCCTTTGCTCTTACACATTCTCTCTTCTATAAAACTTCTTGGTAGACACACATCTCACATATAAATTGCCAGTTCCATGAGGGCAGAGGCTATATCATTATTTATTTTTGTATCCCCAGAGTCTTACATACACGAGGTATTTAATCAGTGTTTCCGTAATTGAATGAAAGACATACAGTCCATATTAAGGGAATCTTACTATCGAAGTTGCTTTCCCTGGATAAGGAACATTAAGATGTCTTTGGAACAATAATAATTTTTATAATCCCCCCTCAAATAACTGGAATATTGTGTTCTCTTTTAGTTTCTACATTTTAGGAAAGAATGCCCATAGGAGAGTTACTGGGAGGGTAAAGGACCTTGTGGTCATGTCATATGAGGATCTGCTGAAGAAATTAGGAAGATTACTGAAGTCTTGGTTAGGAGGGAGGAGGATAAAGATTTTTATATTCAAGAAGAACTATTGCTTTTGCTTGGTTCTGTAGGGTAGAATTAAAAGTTTCATGGAAGGAAAAAGTTAGAGATGTCCAAAAGCACCTCCAGAGGTGGTTGGTGGCTTACATTCACTGGAGGACCGTAGGTAAAGACCTGTGAAGGATGCTGTAAAGCAGATTCTTATTCTGGTACAAGTTTAACTCAATAGACTCTGAGCTTATTTTCAAATCTGAGATGTTGTGACAACTCTGATTTTACTGTTTTCCTTTTAATTGATTTTCAGAAAAAAAGGAACCATCTAAGGTAAACCCAAGAACTTACTTTGGGATCATAGGAGCTGTCATTTTCGTTGGAATGATTCTGATGCTTCTCTGCTTTAGAAAAAGAAATGGTATTACATTTTAAATTTAATTCACCTTATTTTTTTAACCTGTGTTGATGTGGGCCTCAGTTTCTTCTTCTTCTTTCTTCTCACTCTGATTTTGCCCAGGTCTGCTCCTTTCATTGTTCAAGAGCTATTCTTTAGAGAGTAAAAAGAGCACTACTTGTGTAGTATGTGATGAATGTACAGAGTAGATATAAATACGCCTTACCTTCTTGCAGCTTACAGTTCAAGGGAGTATATATAGCACATTGTTACACATAAGGCCAAATCTTTGTTTAAGTAGAATAGGTATAATTTTTTTTAATCTTACCTTCCATCTTAAATTCAATACTGTTTATTGATTCCAGGGCAGAAGAGCAGTAAGGGCTAGGCAATGGTGGTTAAATGACTTGCCCAGGGTCACACAGCTAGGACGTATCTGAGGCCAAATTTGAATCTAGGACCTCCCATCTCTAGACTTGGATCTCAATCCACTGAGCCACCCTGATGCCCCCAGGTATAATTATTTTTTTTAAAACCCTTACCTCCTGTCTTAGAGCCAATTGGCTCCAAGGCAGAAAAGTGGTAAGGGTGGGCAATGGGGGTCAAGTGACTTGCCCAGAGTCACACAGCTAGGAAGTGTCTAAGGCCATATTTGAACCTAGGACCTCCGGGCTCTAGGTCTGGCTCTCAATCCACTGAGCCACCCAGCTGCCCTTCCCCACCCCAACTCCCCAGTATAATTTTTAAGAACAAAATGCATCTAATATTTCATAGGATACAGGAATTTGAAGAGGCTCTTAATGATGATCTAGTCCAAAACCCTTATTTCACATAGAAGTAAATTGAGTAAGGTAATAAGTAACAAAGGAGGAATACAAATCCAAAACCAGTGACTCAAAAGCCAACATTCCTATCCACACAAAGCTTCCCAGAATACAATTATTCCTACCAATCTGTTTTGTTCCTTGCTTGGAATTCTTACCATTAACTTTACTAGTAAAAGAAAGAAGGAAGAGCCATTTGTCTTCGGAAGATCCTAGTTTAAACTGTTTGATCACATGGGTTGATAGGGATATGATTGGGGTTGTAGACTCTAAGTGATCACTCTAATGCAAATATTAATAATATGGAAATAAGTCTTGATCAATGACACATATCATTGTGGAATTGCTCATTGGCTATAGGAGGGGGTAGAAGGAAGGGAGGAAAAGAACATGAATCACCTAAACATGGGAAAATATTCTAAATTAATTAAATAATTAATTTTTAAAAAAGATCCTACTTTAAATACAATGGAATCTTTTGTCCATTGATGTACTGGCCCCTATCTACTAATCAGGATTAGCTGGTTGACAATATGAATCCTGAAGAGTTAGAGGGATTTCAATGCTATCTGTGAGAAACAGCCTTTGAATGGAGAAGTATGAAGGCATTTAACAAAGACCATCTCTCAGGGGTCTGAAAGGGAGCCTAGGGTTCATCTAGTCTAATGATGGTGAAACCTTTTGGGACATTTAGAGACCAAGTGCCCAAACTGCAAACTTCACACCTCATGTGAGCTGCCTCCTTACTCTAGAAAGGGAAAGGAAGAAGAGTTCCTATTGGGCTACTGTGCAAAGGGGCAGGTCATATGAGAAATGTCCTCAGGCATGCAAAGAAAAGGGAGCAGCCCCCTCTGGTATGCTCTGGCACACATGACATAGGTTTGCCAACATGGAAGTCTAACCTTTACAATTGTAGAAAAGGCAACTGAGACCCAGAGAGATTGTAACTTGACCAAGGTCATCTTGAAAGTAAGTAGTAGAGATGGGACTCAAACTCATGTCATCTGACTCCAAATCTAGTGTTCTATGCCAGAAATGGGTAAAACTGAAGTTTGATATTGAATGGAAGGCAAATTTATATTGATGTGAATCTAGAGAATCTAAGAAAGGATCCATGAAAGACAGATTTTGCCAGCTTCTCAGCTTTGTCCAGGGCTAACAATGATCACATAAAATTTGTTTGCTAGTTTATAATGTTTCTTAGATATACAAAGGAGAAATAAAATGCCAATGGATTTCTGATTTGATTTCTCAGTTTTGCTTATAAGATGCACCTCCATTCTGAGTTTTTTGGGCAATGTAGAGCAATTCAGATAAAATTATGACATTTTGATTCCAAGGTGTGAGGGGGGTAGGATTACCAATAGATAATTTAAAATTTTGCTTACCTCAGTGCTCATTTTTATTGATCCAATGGCCATAGTTTAAAGTCATAAAATGTATATAGGCAGACAATTTTTTCTTGTTCAAAGGATAAGCTAGCTTTAGATGAGATTTCTCTATAATACACTGAAAACTGAGATTCTATAAAATATTCAACATGATAATAGATGTATAAAATAATCTAGAACCAAATATAGGGAAGTAGAAAATGAGAGGAAATTTTGGTGGTTTCTGAGAAATTCCCCTATTTTCCCTTTAGTCCTGGGTACTATGGCAGAAGGAAAGGAAGGGGAAGATCAAATATTTCCAAAATGGGTCTCATCAGATGTTTCCCATCAAATTACCACACAAAGGACAATCTGAACAAAAACAAAGACCTAGAAGATATTTTCATTGACTAGATTAGCATATATATATATATATTTCTAATGAGAAATATATATATATATATGCATATGTAAAAATGAAGATATCATTGGCCCTAACTTGGGGGGAGAAATAACACTTTGTAAATCTTAAAGTGTTATGAAATTGTGAATTATTATTCTAATGGGAGTTTTTTAAGAGACCTTTTTTTCAGATTAAGAAAGAAATTATATATTCCTCTCTTTAATCCTTTGTGTTTGTTTTTCTACAGATATAAATTTGGAGAATGTATGAACTTGGCATCTTGGCCTCTGATTTAAGCTTCTGGAATTCTCAGCCCAGTCACTTTGGAATTCCCTCAGGGCTCAGCAGCATCAAAGAATTGTACTTGAATTACCTCTGCTTCTGGGAAGGAAAGTAAGGGACAGAATTGTCTGATAGGAAGAAAAGAGGGAAGGAAGACAAAGAGAATGAAAGGGGAAGAACCCCCATCTGCTTCAGAGGGCAGTTAAATAGTTTTTGAGACAATACCTAAATCTTTCTACCCTGCTTTGAGGAAACATAGGCTGATATGTAAAAGAAAGAATGACATCTTTGAATGATGATGCTTCCAGCCATTCATTTATATGAATCTGTTGTTCATTCCTGAAAAAGAATTGAGTCTCTGGCTTTGAGGCTGCCCATTGCTCTATGTTGCTGTCTTTGTTACCTGGCACACTTAGCCTCCTTGTACTTATAAGGCAATGCTCAAATTTATTTATATGACTCCCCTTATTGATGGAGAATTTTCCATCTACTCTTCAACTAGAATTTTATGCAAAGGAACTCAGACCCTGGGTTACAAATTTAAAGAAGAATGTCTTTGTATCAAGTTGGAGACAATTTGTATTTTGCCTTTAATTCTGAGAAACCTGGTTACATGGTCCTGTTGTTGTTTGTCTTCTGTTTTCAGAGAGGATCAAAATAGTCCTATTTAAGTACAAAATGTTACTATGTATTTAAATTATTAGGTGTCTGTCTATCATGTGAGTGTGGTCTTCAATACTTTCATTCCAAGAATGAAAGAAAGAGCACATGCTCTTGTTTAAACTTACTGTTTAAATGGAAGTTTTGCATCCAAATAGGAAGTGCTTTTATTTTAGGATAGTGGTAAAAATGTGAAGCTTGTGGAGAAACATGCAAGCTTAGCACATGATTTTATAATATTTTAGACTCATAGGCTTCACTCTTCCTCTTAGTATCTCAAACTCTTTAAAGCTCAGCTCACAAGCTATCTTTTACATAAGATCTTTATGGACTCCTCTCAGCTGCTAGAACTTCTTCTCCTGCCTCCTGACAATTACCTCATATTTATTTTGTACATATTTTTACGTATATGTATATGTTAGCAGGAGCTAGGTGCTATAGTGGATAAAGCACTGGCCCTGGAGTCAGGAAGTCCTAAGTTGAAATCCAGTCTCATACATTTACTAGCTATATGATCTTTTCCTCAACTATAAAATAGGAATAACCATAATACCAACGAAATTGTAATGAGGCTCAAATAAGACAATATTTGTAAAGCGCTTTGCAGACTTTAAGGCACTATATAAATGCTAGCTATTGTTATTTTTTTGTTGTTGTTGAAGGATGGTGATGATAATGCAGATGTTTCTTTCTTAAAATGTAAGCTCCTTGAGGTTAGGGACTATTTTTCATCTTGCACTTATATCCTCAGTGTCTCACACAGTGTCTTGCACATAGTGCAGTGTTTTTTTAATTAAACTGAATAGAAATGAAACCTAGCCTACTGTGGGATCTTTTCCCTTCAACTGCCTTAGCTTTGAGTTAATTGATCCCTCTGTATTGTCCTCTCTGTTATGCATGGATGGAGTCTGTAACTTCTGACTTTGTACAGTCTTGTGTTTCTGAGGACTGCCCTCTGTCAGGTGAAATTAGACCTTCCTACAGGATGACATGGAATAGGAAAAGACATGAAGACCAATTAGGAACTCTTTGTAGCCTGTAGAAAATGGAATTTATTTGATTCTAGTCTTGGTTTTCAAATGAGCATTCAATTTATTAAACACCAACTATGTATAAGACACTAAATTATGCACTGTGGATATAAAGATAGCTATGAATGAAGTCTCCTCTCAAAGAAGCTTTCTTTGTTGGGAAGACAAAACCCAAATAACTGTTACAAGGGAGAATGAGATAAGCAAACTTGGAGCTCCAATTCCACATTATCACTTGCCATTTGGACATCTCAAACTGGATGTCCCTTAGGTATCTCAATCTCAATATGTGCAAAAATAGAACCCATTATCTAAGATGGTTTATTATCTAAATTATTATCTAAACATTATCTAAAATGCCACTCTCAGGAACTGTATAAACTCTTATGACAATTGCATGGAACTACCATTCTCTCTCTCATCCAAGCTCAATCTTGTTTGTCATCCTTGACTCTTCATTCTCACTTCATATCTCCAAAGTGTTATCAAATCTTGTTTCTTCACTCACAGCATCTCTCAAATATGTCTCCTTTTCTGTATTTACACAGCCAATATGTAGTTCAAGTCCTCATTACCTCTCATTGGACTATTGCAATAGCTTCCTAAGTGGAGCTTCTTCACTTCTTTCTCTGCTCCCAGTTATTCTTCACTCAGTTTCCAAAGTGCTAACTCTGTTATTAATTCATGTTACCCTTGATAATTAGTAAGTTCCAATGACTCCCTATTACCTCCAAGATCAAACTTAAAGACCTCTTTGGTACTTAAAGTTCTTCATGACATAATCTCTTTTAATATTCTAGTCTTCTCACATTTTTCTCTTCCATGAACTTGATCTGGATACACTGGTTTACTTGCTCTTCCTCACAACACTCTCCCCACCACCCTCATACCATTCTATGCCTTTCCAGTGGCTATCTCTCATTCCTGGCATGATCTACCTTACTTTAATCTCTTATTTTCCTTAGCTTCCTTTGAAACTCAGCTCAAATATCACCTTCCATGGGAGGCCTTTCTCAGCATTAACTTCTAGTGCCTTTCCTTCTTGGGTTACCTTCCACCTATTCTGTATATGTCATATCGTTTTTGTTTGTCCTTCATTTTTGAAGAGGATAGTGACATCTCTGGTGATGTCTTGACTTATGCATGAATTGGATTTAAGTGAAGCAGAATTGCACAGTCATCAGTCTCACTCTTTCTTCCAGAGCCACTGAAGTCCAATGTCAGGACAAAAGTCAGAAGATGACCTGGAATATATTTATGTATGTGTTTATGTAGGTATATAAATATATGTTATCTCCCCCATGAGATAACTATTTATTTGGCACATAAATGTTTATCAACTGCAAGGTAGGTGCAATTTGCATGAGAAGTGTAAGGATAGAGAAATTCTTTTCATTCTCTCAAGATTAAATAGATAGGAACGGCTAGGTGGCTCAGTGAATACAGCCTAGCCTAGAGATGGGAGGGAGGTCCTGGGTTCAAAGCTGGTCTCAGATACTTCCTAGTTGTGTGAACCTGAGCCAGTCACCTAACTCCAATTACCCAGCCTCTACTGTTCTTCTGCCTTGTATTGATTCTAAGTCAGAAGATAAGGGTTTTAAGAAATAGATTAAACAGGTGATCCTTTTATATAATATAGTTATCACTCCGATTTGCCTTCTTGCTCCCCCAAATTTAAAACTTATCCAATGAAGAGGCACTTACTGAAAAAATTCTGTCATCTTTTCCCCTTTTTCTTCACTGTCTATGAATTAGTTTACAAAAGGCATTGTGGATTTTTTTTCTGAATAAAGTGGGCCCATGAACCACTTTTCAAGATTACTGCATCTGTTGACCAGCCTTTCTCTGGATCTACCTCTTCTCATCCATTCCTTTGCACTGAAAACATATTGTTGGTGAGGAAGGCTATTTAAACACACTAATGTTAAATGTTTTAGAAGCCCGTTGATCATTATGTCTCTGCTATATATAGTTGCTTAAGTATAAACCATGGTCAGTTTTGTGTTTTGTTAAACAATGTTTGCACTCATGGAAAAATGAAAGTAATATTTATTAAAAATTATTTTATTCCTTGGCATGTATCAAAGTGTTTGTTTTCTAGTTTCTTGTACCCTCAGAATACCACTGGCATAGCACAGTAAGTCATGAAACTCTCTTGAAGCAACATTAGCCAGCTTCTAAGTCTTCAGTTCATGGCTGATTTATACACAGAGTACTCTGATATGTGGGTCCTGTTGTAATAAGCCACATTACAAAAGTTTTTGTTCTCTTGTTTGGTCACAATTCAGTCTTTTTAAACTGAAAGTAAATTTTAGCAGAAGTAAACTTCTAATAAACTCAGTAGAGATTTATTTTAACCATAAGTGACTTTTTTTTTTTTGAGACTTGAGTCTCCTAGACTTCCACAGGCTAAAAAGAGCAGAGACCACTCATGAGCTTGACCTCACTGATGATTAACACCAAAGCTTTGACCTTTGGTCAAACCCAGGCCAATTTGTTTTAAGTAGTCTTGTGCCTTCTTGCTCTGAAGAAATAATTATATTAGTGGCAGACTTACACCTTATGGACTTTTAGTCTTACTACAGCTCAGAACTCCTGAACTCCAACAATCCACCAATCTCATCTTTATAGTTTCATTGGGAGAAACTATAAGCATGCTACATCCTGTCTGTCCTCAAGGGACTTTTTAAAGGAGTGGACTATACAGCCTATAAGGGATTTTCCAGTGTATAAAGTATTGTACCCACATAATTTCCATATGAAAATGCAATTCAATATTTATATAATTGTTTACATGTTCATTAATCACATCCTCATAGAGGATCCTAGAACTAAGATCATAGCAAATAGAACTGAAAAAGATATTTCAACACATTTGATCCAAACCTTTCACTTAACAGGAAGTAACTGAGGACAATAGAGGACAAGAGACTTGTTAACACAAGTAGTAAAAAGTACACCTGGGATTTGAAATCAGGTTGTTGGACTGCAAATTCAGAATATGTTTTGCTATAATACATTGCCTCTCAAGTTGAACATGAGTGTCTAATGACTATAATGTAATGAAACCTAATTTGTTTAAAAAAACCTCCAGAACTAAATGTACATGTCAGTGAAGATTGTTCATTGTAGCTACCTTGAAAGGTTATGCAAAAATTATAATATTCATACTCTATTACTCAAAATAATTTTGCAACTCAAGTAAATTGCCTTTAGAAGTAGTTACCAAATCACACAAGGAACTCAAACTCATTAATTTATAGTCATACCTAGTTTTTTTTAAACCAAGCCATTGTTATGGAATAAGAATCACCCACTTTTTTTAACCAGGTATTACTTCAAATAACTTTTTGATTATTGTTCAGAATGAAATCCACCTTCAAAGAATGAAAACTATTGAAGACTGAAGACTACAGAGTCTGCAGGCAATTCTAAAAGAATAGTCTCAAAATGTTAGGGGCAAAGGGTACCAAAATACAGAATTCACCTGAGTGGCATGCAGCAACACTGGTTAGAATGACTAATTTATAAAGTCAAGGGAAGTATAGGAGAGTATGGATGGAGAGACAGCATTTTGGTTAGGGATAGGGTTGCATGTGCCCTCCCTTATCCTCATCTCTTCATCCCATGGGGCAGCATGCTGGGTGGCTGCCCAGAAGAATAGTGGGAAAAGGGGAAAGGCCCAGAGTCACTGCAGGCCTGGATTTACACAGGATTTGGGGACCAAGGTTCTGTCCTAGCAGCTCTCATCTTGCTGGTGATGGGATCAGGGAACAAAGACCAGTAAAAAGGAGGATCTCTAAAAGTTAACCAGGAAGGTCAACAAGCCTAGGAGAGTCGGTCCATAGACTACTCAGATTATTTAGGTACATTATTAAAACAACCGTTCTCTAAAAATGACTTCCTCAATAGAATGATTCTCATTTATACATTTTTAAATGTTAATTTTTTAGCATTACCTAAATCTCCTCCTCTACCCTTCCCAAAGAATAAAAAAGAAAGAGAAAAAAGTTCCCCAAACAAGTCAATGTATCAAAAAAATCTGATGTTCCATACAATGCTCCAAAACTGTGTTTCTCCATCTATGCAAGAAAGCAGACACATGGTTTTTTTTTTAAACCCTTAACTTCTGTGTAGTGGCTCCTTGGTGGAAGAGTAGTAAGGGTAGGCAATGGGGGTCAAGTGACTTGCCCAGGGTCACACAGCTGGGAAGTGTCTGAGGCTGGATTTGAACCTAGGACCTCCTGTCTCTAGGCCTGACTCTCAATCCACTGAGCTACCCAGCTGCCCCCAGACACATGTTTTGATAATACTTTTTTTTTTTGTCATATAGCATTATGCAAGTTATAAGTATACAAGTTACACTCCCTTCAGATATATCTGAGCAACCCCAGACAGCAATTAAACAAGAGTTTGGTAAGTTCCAAGTGACTGATGAGATGGCTATGTGATCAGATTGCACTGTATAAATAGTCATATGACAAAAAGACAGCAGAAACAATCCTTTCAAGACTTATATGAACTGATGCAGAGTGAAATGAACAGAACCAGGAGAACACTGTACACACACAGCAACTGAAACATTGTGGGGCAATTAAATGTGATAGACGTTGTTACTAATAGCAATGCAATGATCCAGGACAATTCTGAGGGATTTATGAGAAAGAATGCTATTCACATCTAGAGAAAGAATGGTTGGAGAAGCAACATAAAAGAAATACAGAAGAAAACTTCTTTATATGGGTATAGGATTGGGGTTTTGGTTTTATAAGATTATTCTATTACAAAAATAAGTAATGTGGAAATAGGTTTTGAGTGATAATACACGTATAACCCAGTGGAACTGCTTGTCAACTCTGGGAGTGGGGAGGGAAGAGAGGAGGGAAACAACATAAATCATGTAACCATGGGAAAATATTTTTAAAAACAAAATAAAAATTATATTTTAAAAATTCCTTTCAAGATGATAGATTTCAATGACCAAGTTTCACAACTTGGGTTAATATCTATAAGCAGAGTATGTTGCAGTAAAGAGGGAGAGTTATGCATTTCAAACATAATAATTTGTGAAAGTATACATGTACATACATATTTGTTTCTTTGTATTCTTCATATTTTGTGATATAATAATATTCCATCACATTGACAACTATTTTTATTTTAAAAGAAAAGAATTGTTATTAGGAAAATTATCATAATAGAATTTCAAGTATCAAAAAATTCTAGTGGGTGTCCTGTGAATTATCTTAAAGGACTTCTAAATTAGAAAAGAATAAAGAATTTCATAATTAGAGATGAAAAAAATGGCACAAAATGATTAGAATAGTGGCATCTTCTCTACGCTTTTGACACCTCTAGTAAATCTTTCTCCTTTTTGATTCTGACATCTTTTCCATAATTGCCAAAAATGTAGAATGATATTTTATTTAAGAATATGATACTAATTACCAAAATGGCTCCTGGAAGTGGCACTTGTTATAGGCTGAGAATGCTCCAGGTGAAGGAAAAGAAGAAATTGCTGTGTACCTAAGGTTGTGAGGCACCTTACACAGTCACCATTTTTTCACCAATCTCATCAAAGGGTGTCAAGAAATAGCCTTGCCAATGATGTTCATCATTGATTGTTAGACACTAGACTGGGTATGGTCAAGGAAGGAGAAGGAATGGAGAACTTGTTATTTGTGAGAAGTGGGTCCTTTCAGCATTTGTATGTAGTAATTCAAATGTACTGAACTGATATTGAGTTTAGAATGTGGAAAGAGTAACTAAACTGAGGGAAAAATTTCTGGGTGGCAAGAAAGGAAGAGAAATTAGTTCTTTAAGAAATTAGCCTTTAAGAAGACTGGCATTGATATTAGATCTTGTTTCACTTATCTGAATTGAGCGTTTTTGAGTTCTCTTTTGGGAAGAGATGGTTCAGAGAGGATGAAGAGGCAAAGTGGTTTCATGGTATTGGGTTTGTTTGATTATGACTCAGTCTTATCACGAACCCTGCAATACTCAAACAGGTCTCTCTTCACAGTTTATTAACTTGCTGGGCAGCTATCAAATATCACCCCATTCTTGCTTAGTCTATATATCATGTTACTGATGTGTTAAAAGCATATCAGGTGGGAAGTTCCCAATATTACTTTCAAGGAAATGTCTCCAGGCTTCATTCAAAGGGAGTGATCTTTTTGATACTTTCCTAAGCTCTTCATTTCATTTGATATCATTTCTCTAGTATTTTCCTTATTAGAATATCTCAGGGTCATTTTGTTCAGACCAAATATCTCAGGGTCTTAGAGCACCTATAATAATTATATAACTTAAAGGTATATAGCACTTTAAGGCTGACAAAGCACTTTCCTCACAACTACCCTATGAGCTAGGTATTGTAAACATTATCATTCCAACTTTGTTGATGAGGAAAGTGAAACTCAGAAAAGTTTACATCAACATGTTGGTATGAGACCTTCTTCCACCAATGCAGTGAACAATCTATATTTTAATACATAAGTCTTAGAGAGCTTTCTGGGGCACAGAGAGGAAATGATTTGCCTAGAATTGTACAGATAATAAGCAACAGAGCTGAAATTTGAACCAAGGTGTTTATGATTTAAAATCCAATGTTCTTTCCATCATTCCACTTATTTTTCTCCTTTAAACAATTTCACTTTAACCACAATTCAATAATCACAAAATACTGATCACTAAACAAGATGAACATTTTGTGTAAATGGTTATAACATATCATCAATCATTCATTTATTCAATCCATCTATCATTATATATTAAGCACCTACAATATGCCAGGCACTGTGAGTAAGCATTGTTATGTATGACATATATAATGGTTTGCATGTAATAAGTTGATTATAAGAATTTATTTTAAAAATATACGAGAGGAAAAGAAGTAGGCCATTTGGGTGTAGCAGTGGTGAAGGAGGGTGATGAAAAGGGAGGTTCAGCTAGCCATTCTGGTTCAGCCAGCCATTCTTGTTCATCCCCATTCTACTACTGATATATTGCAATATAAACCTTTCTTCTTTGCTCTGGGAAGCTGTAACAAAAAGAATTCATCTCGTCAGCTCAGGGAAGGGGGAAGGGAAGAGGGGAAGGGAAGAGGGGAAGGAATGAACATGAATCATGTAACCATGGAAAAATAGTCTAAATAAATTAATTGATTAATTAAAAAATGTTTAAAGGAATTCATAATACTCTGTCTTTTTATTCTGAGTCCCCAACCAGACATTGCCAAAGTAAAACACCTTGGTAAAAATCTACCTCTCTTCTTCTTCTGGGATCTCCCCTTCTTTTGCATCCTCCCAATTGCAATCTCAAGATGTACATTTTCAATCATTTTACAATTGTATGAAACTCTTCATGACTCCATTTAGAGTTTTCTTGGCAGAGATATTAGAATGATTTGGCATTTCTTGGGTGAGGCAGTGTGGATTATAATAGTACTTACCTCCCAGGGTTGATGTGAGGATCAAGTGAGTTAATGTTTGTAAAGTGTCTTGCACGTAGTAAACATTATATACAATTTCACTATTATTATTATAAAGACAAAATAAACTTTTTTTAAAAGATATTTACCAATTACATGTAATAATTTTCCACAAAGGTTTTCTGAATTTATATAATCCAAATTGTCTCTTTCTTTCTCTTCCCTCCCCCTTTGCAATTTGATCTAGGTTATGCATGTATTATCATGCAAAACACATTTCCATATTGTTCATTTTTGTAAGAGAATACTCCTATAAAACCCAAACCCTCAAATAAAAACCTAAATAAACTAAAGAGGAAAATCATATGCTTTTATCTGCATTCCTACTCCAAAAGTCCTTTCCCTGGAGGTGCATAGCATTCTTTGTCATAAATCCCCCAGAATTGTCCTGCATCTTTGTATTGCTGAGTGTAACTAAGTCTTTCACAGCTGATCATTCCACAATATTGCTGTTACTGTGTACAATGTTCTCCTGGTTCTACTTATTTTGTTCTGCATCAATTCATGTAGATCTTTCCAGCTTTCTCTGAAATTATCTTGTTCATCATTTCTTATAGCACAATAGCATTCTATCACCATCATATACCATTTATTCCCCAATTGATGGGCATTGTTTCAATTTCCAATTCTTTGATCCCACAAAAAGAGCTGATATGAACGCAAAATAAATTTAAAAACAAAGAAAAGTAAACAAACTTTATCTCTGAACAGAAGAAAAGGCTTCAGGCTTTCCATAAAGTATCCCAAGTAGAGAAAGGAAATACAGAAATGTCACTTTAGGATCTATATTCTTGAGGGCACTTTAGTGACACATCATTCTCCTCATACCCAAATGGCCCACATATTCTTGCTCTTAAAGTCTTGGGACTCACTCCTCGTGACATTTAACTCTGATGGTACTCCTACTATTCTAGCTCCATAAAGCTTCATGAGTTCCCTCTTTTTCCACCTCCATATCTTCTATGTATTTCACAAGGAGTTGAATTTCACCTTTAGTTTAGTTCCTGCCTAGACTCACTCAAACTCATTAATTCCCAAATTTCTAGATGGAGTGTCTCCTACTGGGTGAGAAGCAACAATTCGAAATGCCAGTCCTACAGATGGCTCTGTGGATTGAGTTTTGTCATTTAGTTAATTTAGTATTTTCCTGTTAAGATGACTGGCAATTCAATTGCTTTTACTTCCTTCTTTACCCTTTTTCACTTCTCTTTCTTTCCTCTACCTATGCACTAAATGTGGATACCCCACAAGGCTCTATCTTCAGCCTTATCTTCTCTTTCCATACTATATATCTGAGGATCATAAGTGATAACTTATTTGGATTTGGAAGGGGCCACAGAGATCATCAAATCCAAACTACTCATTTTACAAATGAAGAAACTGAGGCCCACATAGGTGGAGTGATTTTGCCTGGCAAAACGTGAGTCACAGTTTGAACATAAACCCTCTGATTCCAAATCTGTTTGATAATTAATGACAGATACGGTATTTTATGTTTTATGTCACTATAATTTATTCTATTCTAATTACATTCTGTGTTCTATGTAAGAAACCTAAGCCTCTTCTCTGCATCTGAGTATAGGAACTCATGAGTTCAAAAGTCCAGTTAGTTCCCTTCTCTGAAGTTAGAGGCAAAGGTTTAAGCTTTCCCACAATCACTGTTTGTTAATAAAAAATTCTGAGCTAAAATTAGAAGTTTGATGCTCTCGTAAAACACTTTAACACTAAGTGAACTATTATCCTAGTGCCACCTGCAAATTATTTTGTGCCAAAGAAACTTATTTGTTATCCCAAACAACCCCAGCTCCTGAGAAACTCCATGACATCTGTGTGCTGTCCCCAAGAACTAAAGAACAAGCTGACCTCCTCCCATCCTAGCCTCGTCTTTACCAATTAAGAAAGTGGTCTTAGTTCATTCCCAAGTGACTGTGAGTCTGCTGCTCCGGTCCGCTATCACCTAGGAATACAGCTGGGTTCCATAAATTCACAAAGCATTCCTTCAAAACAGAGAACGTTAGACTTGAACTCATGTCTGTGTGTTTGCGTATGCCTGCTTTCCTTAATGTAACCAATCATGATCCCTCACACTCATGATGTTGCCAATCCCATAACCAATGATATGATTTTCTCCCCTACTCTATTCTGTTCTTTGTTCTATGTTTATTTAAAAAAAAAAGGTGAATACTCTCCAATTCTTTGTTTTTTGACTAATAGAAGCAGTCATTAGACCTTCTTTTTTGGCAGGTAGAGACTCTGCTAATAAACTATTATTTTCTTCAAGAAATGTGCTTTGGTTTACCTTTTTGTTAAATTTCACTTGCAACCTTTAGCATTCTTTCTACTGTAACACACATTCCCTTGACAGTTTTGCCCCTTCACATGGCCTTAATTATCATGAATATAGGGATAACTTCCAGACTATAGCTCTAGTACTGATCCTTCCTTTGAGTTCCACTTCAACATTTCTAATTAATTGCTTGCTGGATACTTTCCCGCTGGATATCCCACTGCTGCCTCAAATTCATCATGTCTAAAATTAAACTCATAATCTGTTCCTCCCCTTAATTTCCCTATTTCTGTCCCTCTGAGTCACTCAGGCTGAAGACCCTTTTGATTTTTCCCTCTTCTTCACTTCCTAAATCCAATGAGCTCTCAGGTCCTGTCAGTTTCTCCTCTATAAAACTCTCTCTCTTCAATTCTCATTATTACTTCTATGATTGGTACATTTTTCTGCTATCTCCACACTATGTTGTCTACTCTCAGGCCATCATTTCTCATTTTCCCAAGGGCTCACACTTTAATTAGAACCTTGTTCTCTGTTCCCTGGACCTCCTAGTTCCGAGGAGTGAACTTTTACCTAACTATTCAGGACTCAGGCTTCTATATCACTTACCTCCCCCCCTTCTCCTTCTCCTCCTTCTCCTCTTCCTAGTCCTCCTTTACCACCCTTTAACAATGACCACATTTGCATGGTATTCCCTGTTAGAAGGTAAGTACTCTGAGGCCAGATTTTAACCTAGGACCTCCCATCTCTAGGCTTGGCTCTCAGTACATGAGCCAGCTATTTGCACCCTTCTTCTCCATAATAAATGTTTATTGACTTACTAACTGACTATCTATCTATCTATCTATCTATCTATCTATCTATCTATCTATCTATCTATCATGTCTATTTTTCTCTCTCCTTCCCTCCTTTAAGGTATACTATTGGCCACCCATATTGGATCTTAGTATTAAACCTTGGAAGCAGCCTGAGACATCACTTAGTCCAATACCTTATTTTGCAGTAAGGAAACCAAGGTCTCAAAAGACTAAATGACTTGCCTGAGACCACATAGATAAGAAGTAGCAGAGGAGAGATTTGAACCTCTGTTCGTTGGCTCCAAATCAAAACCACTTTCCATTGTACCACACAGATTCCTTTTTAATAGGGACTTGTGTCTAGTCACTCTCCCCAATTCCGTACATATGGTACAAGGGTGTGCTGGTAAATGTTTAACAATCAGCCCTTTCTTTCCTCACAAAAAAAATATACATACAAAATACTTTTAAGGTCCATCTGCATTATTAATATTTTCTCCATTACTTTCTTAAGTCTAGACAATCAATACGACAAGATACCAAGTCCTGTTTTGTAATATTTATCAATTTCCAAGTCGTAAATACTTGCATTGAAAATTTAACAATTGGCTCTACATTAGGAGCTAGTTCCAACCCACTACTGCAAGTGAAATTCATTTTTTTAAACCAAGGATAGAATTTTACATTTATCACCATTGTAATAATAAAGGGAGCCAGTAAATGAATGTTTGATAGAGTGGGAGACAGAGAGAGTCTATGTGGTGACTCTTCCAGCTCTCCCCTGTTGCTGAATATACTCTGGGAGACTTCGAGGGGGTGTCACCCCAAAACTGGGTGACCTGGATGGTTGTGCCATCTCTCAGGAGTTGGGGGCTAGGCTTCCCTATAAGATGAGGTATGTGGTACACCAATCCAAATTCTGAATGAGGGCCGGGTTCACACAAGCCTCCCCTATGGTCAGTCAACTTCACAGCAGGTGGTTTGGCTTTCAAGATGGAGGCAGCCAGACTAAGCTGTGGTTCCCCTCTCCCTTGCTGTCTCTCAGGCATTCTGGAACACAATATGACTAATGAGTGGCTTTTATTATTCACAATTCAGGGATTGGGGAAAGGGGTAAAGGGCAGAGGGATTTTGGGGTGCCCTCTTCTCTATTTGTATGGAGTCTCTCACTCAGGAGTGAACCTTTGGGGTTCCCACTCCCAAGCTTCTTCCCCAACCCCTTCTCTTTCTGTTTCTAGTTTTCTGTTTCAATCCTTTCTCTATAATTGTAAGTTTTGACTAAAAGGGGGTCTCTCAGCAAGGTTGGGTAATGGGAGAAGGAGACTAAGAGATTGCTCCCAAAATGGAGACCCAAAACTTAGCTAACTCGATTTTTGAAGTCTTGATGGATGAGATGCGAAGGAATGGCTTTGATCAGGGAATCAGGATTTCAATTACCAAACAAAAGATACTCAGGAAGCCCTTAGGACTGGATCTGAGCTGGGATGTCCTCCTCCTCTCTCCTCCCAGACCTCCACCTGAAGTTCCCTTCCTCTCTTTCCTTCCAGAAATTCCCAGAATTCTCCCTTGTTAGTAACTGTCAGCAACTCCTTCTCTGGCTCCTTTTGTCCCATCCCCCTTGCACAAATCCCATCCTTACACTATCCTTCATAGCATTTACTATGTGCCAGGCACTATGCTAATTACTTTATAATTATTTTCATCAAAGATCTTTACAAATAGTATCCCATTTTATGCTCACAACAACACTGGGGGGGGGGGTAGATGCTATTATTATTCCAGTTTTACAGTTGAAGAAATTGAGGCAATGAGAGGTTAAATGATTTGTCCAGGATTATACAGTCAGTGTCTAAGGCTGGATTTGAACTCAGCTCTTCCAGGCAGAGTATTGTGTCTAGCTGCCTCAATAACCATTTTTAAAAAAGACTTTTAAGTGCCAAACATTGTGTTAGCCATGGTATTAAGCTTTATCATACCCAGTTTGGCCCATTATTTTAGTCTCTTAAAATCTGAAGCAGATTAAAGGTATTGGGAATTTCATGCTAGACTTTGTAGTTAGTCTTGGGTTCAGATCCTGCCTCATATATTTTGTGTCTGCATGATACTGGGAAAATCTCTTAATCCCCATTTGCCTCAGTTTCCCCATATATAAAATGAGAAGGTTGGATTCAGTGGCCCCTAAAGTACCTTCCAGCTCAAAATCCAAGATCTCATTTTCCTCCAAAGGGTTAGTCTTTTCTCTAAGTTTTCTGGAATCTGCCGATTTTATAAGCATGCTATCTGTCCCTTTCATTAGGGTATCAATACAAATATGTGGAACCAAATAGGGCAGAGAAGAAATCCTTCCACAAATGGTTCTATTGATCAACAGTCATTTTGTCCATTCAACCAGGTATTAATCAACCAAACCATAGGAGCATGTGGCCTACGTATAACATCTTTTCCACAAGGATTTCAGGAAACATTCTTTTTTTTAAAATTAAAAATTATTTAAAAGTATTTCCCCATGGTTACATGATTCATGTTTTTTCCCTTCCCTTTTCTGTCCCCCCTCCTTGAGTAAACAAACAATCGCACTGGGTTATACATGTATTATCATTCAACACCTATTTCCATATTATTCATTTTTGTAATAGATTGATCTTTTAAAAACCCAAACCCCACATCCTAATTGCATTATAAACAAGTGATGAATGAAAATTTTTCTTCTGTATTCCTACTCTTATAGTTCTTTCTTTCAATGTGGATAGCATTCTTTCTCTTAAATCCCTCAGGGTTGTCCTAGATCATTGATTACATTTGATCATTCCACAATGTTTCACTTTCTGTGTACAATGTTCTCCTGGTTCTGCTCATTTCACTCCACATCAGTTCATGGAGGTCTTTCCAGTTCATATAGAAATCCTCCAGTTCATCATTTTATGAAATATTCTTAAAGAGGTTGCATGAGAGAGTAGGAAAAACATTGAATCTGGAGGCAAAGGACTTGAATTTGAATTCTGGTTCTGCTCTAGGTAATAAGCTGCACAAAATCAAGCAAGTCATTTCACCCTGTTAGCCTTCAATTTTTTTGTCTATAAATTAATTCAGTCAGATTTATTCAATTGTTTTTTTGTTGTGTTTACTCTTTGTCACCCCATTTGGGGTTTTCTTGGCAAAGATGCTGAAATAGTTGTTGTTTCCTTCTCCAGCTCATTTTCCAGATGAGAAAATTGAGGCAAACAAGGTTAAGTGATTTGCCCAGGTTCAGACAGCTACTAAGTGCCTGAATCTGAATTTGAACTCATGAAGATGAGTCCTTCTGATTCCAGACCTTGCACTCTATTCATTTCACCATTTACTTATCCACAATCAGACTTGAGTTCTAGGGTCTTCGCCAACTCAAAATCCCATGACATTTGTTTTATTTAAATTTAGACAGTATATTCATGTCATCCTATTGATCCTTAAGTATCAAGATGGTGATTAAGGTGGTCACTCATCCTTACTTTGGACTTGCCACTGGACATTATCAAAGGATGACTCTGGAAGAGAAAGTAAGGCTGATGATTGTGTAACTCTGCCTCACATAAATCCAATTCATGTGTAGTCAAGACATTACCTATGATGTCATTGGTCCTCTTTGAAAATGAAGAACTGCAACATATTAAGAAAAAGGAAATTAGGTCACAAGCAGGACTTTACCAAATGCTCACCAAGTTTCTCTTTAATATTTAATAATAATAATATTATTCCCTTTAAAATTTAATGTTTTCTAGAATTTTACCAGTAATTGAAAGCAAGCTCATTAATCTGAAAGGCAGCATAAATATAGCATGTTGTATGGAGAGCTGATCTGGAATCCAGGGAGACCTAGGCTCAAGTCCTTTTTATCCTGGCTGTGTGACTCTGGATAAGTAATTTAACCTCTTTGTGCTTCAGGGCTAGGCAACTCTAAAACTTTATAAGCAGCTGAAGAGTTTCCATCCAGCATTGATAGAGGGAGTTTTCTCATCTAGGACTTCTCTTTAACAATAAAACCACAGGCCCACTTCTTGTTACAAACAATCATCATGATCAATATTTTTAAAAAGGATATTAGGTCAGGCTAGAAAGACTTGCCTGTTCAATGCTCACAAACTTTCCATTTAATGCAATTTTCTAGATTTCTTCCAGGAATTGAAATAGAACTTGTTACCTATGGTTTGAAGAAACAACATACTATCCCATTTTTGAAGACTATTAGTACTATTTGGCCTTCTAATCTGCAGAGCATATTCTCTTCTAGATTCTTTAAAGATCATCAACAGGGCACCATGGAAACCTCAGCCAGTTTTTTCTGTACTCTGGGTGAAGTTGTTTGTCTTGTCCTGGTAAAACAAAATAAAATGCTTGAAATCCCCACCTACCTACCCACCTGGTAAAGCGTACAAGAAAGAATAATGTGTAACAAGACTAAAAAGATATGCTAGAACCAGATAGGGGAAGACTTTTAAGGCCAAAGAAAGGATTTTGTATTTGATATAAGAATCAATAGTGAGCCACAAGAGTTTCTTGAACAAGGGAAGGACATAGATTGGTGCTTTAAGTAATAACACTTTGGCAGCTCTGTGGGAGCATACACACCGAGGCCCATTTTCCTCCATCAGATGTCCTTTCTGTTATCATTTTTTTATCTTCCTGTGATAAACATCTGTGCAATGATGGGGACTGGACAAGAATGTTCTCTAAGGTCCTTTCTGATAATCCTATCTGTTACAAACTCTTCTGTGAGAAGGATGGGATTACTTGCCTTCAATGAATATTTTATATACAGAACAATCTTAGACCAAATTCATTTTGCTTACGTCTTGCAAGATGATTTTCATTTCCCCTTATCTTACACAGACCAAGTATGAGGTCAGGGGGGAAATTGCTTCAATTTACCACGGGTTACTTTAAACTTTCTAGAGTAAGGAAGCTTTATTTAGCCATTCTCAGATCAGCTGAGTTAACAACCCTTTCAAGAAATTTGTTTGTCTTGAGAGCATGGAAAGGAAGTCAGTGATTTCAGAGAGGGCTACCTCAGAAAGATGACAATTCAGGTGGAAGGTATTTGTCTGGTACTTTTTATATTTCTCTAGGGAGTGGGGAGAGTAATAATGACCTGTCATAGGTGAAATTTTCATAATTTCCTTTCTTCAATATATCTGTGATCTCAACAATGTGAGAACATCTTTCAATCATACAGATTATAACCTGTCCATCAAAAAAAAACACTATACATGACCCTTAATGGTTTTTCTTTTCTTTCTGTGCCAGTAACCTTTTATAAAAAGGATTCCCACCCTTGTTCTAAGATTTAATAGGTATTTTGGACTCTGGGGGAAATAGCTATATTCTGGTATTCTAATCATTATTAACTAATATGGCTTTAAAATATATTCCAAATATTTTGTTGTGCCTAGATAAGAATATTGGACATATAATATATACCTGGGACAAACAAAATGATTTATATTGGTGCTTTCCATTCTTTAGATCTTACTTATTTCCTGATGTATACCATTTCCCAGAATTTATCACAACAGAATCCACTGTTCAAATAAAATCACTTCAGCAAAGCCACTGAAGCAATGACCATCTCTGTCAGCTGAGGCTGTATTTAGCTTCCACTGTTTTTCCTCTCATTCCAGGAGGGAACTATATTTATCACTGGTTGGTGCTTTGCCTTTAATCCAAGTTCACCTGTCCTTTAGTGTTACCTTCACTGATGTTATTATGGGCCTCCAATATATTATTCCCTTAGTTCTGCTTTTTTTTCCCTGAAACTAATTATAAAAGTCTCTCCACAATTCTCTGAATTCATCATATTCTTATGGTGTGATTATATTCTATTGCACTCATATACTAAGACTTGATCAGCCATTCCCCCACTCGTGGGAACCCATTTTGTTTCCAGTTTTTGTGCTACCATGAGAAGTGCTGCTATGAATAGTCACTTGCTTTTTAACTCATCTTTCATTTTAGTAGTCGTGGTCTCCTGAAGCAGTATTTAAATGTACACTTTGCCTATTGTACATAGGATGCTAGGAGGAAACAGCTGGTGGACTTACACATATTTGCTAGAATTAGAGTGGGAAATTATTTATTTACCTCTTTCTGTTACTGGGAACACAACTCTGCCAGTCACAGTCATTCAGTCTTGAAATCTTCCTCATCCTCCTCCCCTTTCAGTTCCTTCTTTTCTGTTGCCTTACCCTATTAGAATTTAGCTCCATGAGGGTAGGGACTGTCTGGCATTCTTTTGTATTTGTGGACTTTGAATTTAGCATCATTCCTGACACATAGTGAATGCCTAATAAAAGTTTCCATCCATCCTTGACCCTTTCTCCCTTCTATCTTCTCCTCCTCCTCCTCTTCCTTCTTCTCCTCCTTTTTTCTTATTTCCAGTGTGTGGCATATAGTAGGTATTAAATAAATGCTTGTTGATTGATTAAGTTGTACATTTCTTTTTTTGTCATTTTGCAACTCATCATTCTTCCTACTTCTATTCTACAGGGACGAGTAGAACACAATATATGATACACACATGACCAAGTTATACACCATACACACATATTTGCATATTTGTGTATAACTTATGTATATATAAATAGGTTAGCTATATAGGTAGGTACATGTATAGTTATATCTACAAAAAATATATGTATAGGTATGTTTTAAGGGGCATAAATGGTTAGGAGTCTCATCATAGTACCAGGACCCTTCGGGCGGGCTACTTTCTCTGAGCCCCTCCCTAAATAAAGGATATTTGAGACCAGCAGCTCCAATTTGTTCTCTGTGCAGCCCCATTTGTGGAGACAGAATCAGGAAGTACCTTCCTACTCAGTAAGATATATAAGGAAAAAGGAGAGATAGCTTCTGGCATCTTTATTAGGACACTGTGAATGCCATCTTTCTCTTGGACTTCCAGAAGGGTTTGGGGAGGCAATTTGAAAGGGTATTTCTCTCCCCTCTCCTCCCCATACAAGTAGTTATGGAGACTATGTATACCACCAAGGCTTCGAGAATATGTGCTTTCCTAGCTGAGCCTGGAATTGGACCTAAAGTTCCTAGTAGCCTCTTCTTTTTTGTTTTCTTACTGAGCCTAGAACCAACAGTGATCCTGAGAAAAGAACATAGCCAACCCTTTTAGTAACATCCTGAGTTTGAGGGGTTGGGAGTTCTTAAGCTGTGGACTGGTTGCCCCTCAGGAAGGAATTTCTGTAACAGTTTTTTGGAGGAGAAGGTTACCATTCCTGGAACAATTCTGTAGTTAAAAGCTGTGTTTGTCTGGCCTTGTGAGTTGTTCAGACAGTCTACTTCGAAAGTACATATGCAGTGAATGTAAGATATCTGTGTTTAGCAATCCTACAAAATTGTCTTTGCCTTTCAGAAGAGAATAATAGGTTGTGGTCTTGTGTTTTAAGTATTTGTTAATTCATGCTTATGAG
The DNA here is from genome assembly GCF_016433145.1 of Gracilinanus agilis. Classification (NCBI taxonomy): domain Eukaryota; kingdom Metazoa; phylum Chordata; class Mammalia; order Didelphimorphia; family Didelphidae; genus Gracilinanus; species Gracilinanus agilis. The sequence continues at coordinate 125,490,217 of NC_058130.1, read as the reverse complement.
TCTTTTATTTTAAATAATTCTTTTGGGGTAAAGGCAGTTAGTTGGGGCAATGAATAGAGTATTGGCTCTTGAGTCAGAAAGATATGAGTTTGAATCTGGCCTCAGCCACTTACTAGGTGTGTGATCCTAGGTGAGTCACTTCACTTTTAACACTGTTTTGTAAAGCTCTTTAAAGCACAATATAAATGCTTGAGAAGATGTTAAATAACTTGTCCAGGTCACATAGCCAGGAGGTGTAGGACTTGAACCCAGGTCTCCCAGACTTACAGGCCAGCTCTCTATCTATTCTGCTATGCTACCTTTCAGATTCATGAACTTGATTTCAATTCCTAGTAAAATTCTACAAAACAATGTTAAAAGGGAAGTTTATGAGCATTCAATAGGGTAAGTCATGCTTGAGTGATCTAATTTTCTTTTTTTTTACACATATAGCATGGGAGGATGACAGATATATTCTCTACTATTGAGGGGAAATTACTACTCTCTCTTCTAGATAATTAGAGCTGAGTCAAATCTAAAATCATAGGATATATATTTAGAGCTAGCAGGGAATTCAAAGGCCATCTAGCCCAACCAATTCTCTTCCTCCTTGATTTATATATGAAGAAACTGAGACGCAAGAGGCTTAAGATATTTTTAGATTTAGTTGCCCAAGTTGAATACATTTCTCTAGGAAAAAAAAAGTTGATTACTCTTGTCAAAGTCCCTGAGAGATTTTTTAACTAGAGTCCATGCCTTTTGTTTTTGTATTGTTTTTTAAATGTTGGTAACTGCATTTCCCATAATTGGTTTGCTTTGTAATCAAATGCATTTTTATACACTTAAAAAACATTATTCTGGGAAGGGATTTATGAGCTTTACCAAAGTAACAAAAAAGTCTATGATACAAAAAAGGTTAAAATCTCCTGCATTAGAGTCAGCAGCCTTTATTTAATATCCATTGCTATGGACAAAATCTGTTGAACAAAACCATTGGCCAGGCAAAAAGTCAAATGATGATAGCCCTAGGCCTATTTATTTTAATTGGGAAAATCATAAGATATTCCTGGACCACCAAAATGAGCCATTCTTTTTTTTTTTGTCCAAACATACTCAAATAACAACCAAACTCTGATATAACTGTTAGCTAATAGCACTTAACAAAGGGAGAAAAGGATGATGAAGAATGAAGAGTGAAGTCAAAGATGACAGAACAGAAAAACTGGTTCCACTCATTAATTTCCATAGGATTGTCAGCTTTTTTGTATGATTTGGGAGCAGTTTATGGGTTCTGGAGATTCGCCATTCTTTGGGTGTAGATTGTAGACTCAATGACTGTTGAAGCTGCTTTGCCCCATATCATCTCGCTAAAAAAAAAATAAGACTGGCTGGTACTAGAACTTTCCAAACCAGCTATGGCTGCCCTTGAATTTCAAAACTTTTACAGTCATCCCTTTCTGTATACTTCTCTGTGTGTGTGTGATGGCCCACTGTATTGAGTAATTTGACTCTAAGGGCACCAAGTAAACTATATGATAAAAAAAATAGATACTAACTTACTGTTGGCTGATTAAAGCAAAAGGTTTATGACATATATCATTGTAGCAGGAGATGGGTGTGCTTACTAATTATGTTAATCTTTGATCATTTCATTTCATTGGTCCCTAGTTTTCTCAATTATAAAAATAACATCCTTTGATCTGCTAACTTCTTAAATCCCCTATACTTTGAAATCCTTTGATCTTCTGTTCTTCTTGAGCATGTTTTCAGAATAACCGAAAGTGATAAGAAAAGTCCATGTTAGCTTTTTTAATGGTATGAGAAATAAGGAACCATATATAAGGAACAATGTATGGCTAAACCATGAGTCCAAACCACAACTGTGTTCTTACGTAATTTGCGTTCAATATTGCAAGTGTCTTATAAATCACCCTCTTTGGTTTGTGCCTATGTCTGAGGTTTCTTATGAGAACATCAGGGGATTTAACTAATATATAGGTTTCAGAAAAAGGATGAAAGAGACCTTAACACTCATGAAAGCACTTAGGCTAATAATATATGTAATATATGATAGGTTTTATTTAACCTGAGGAAATACAAAGCAGAGACAATTCACACCGCAGCCTATTGCATAAACAATCAAGAAATTTTCCTTCCAGTGAGTTCTTACCTTCCCCAGGAATCTCTATAGACTTCTGGACAGATAACACTTTCCTAAGGGCTGAGGTAACTCTATAATAAACAAATCCTCAGGGTTACTAGACAGTTGACCCTTCCCACTGTATTGAACTCCACCTTCCCAAGGAGTCATATAAGAAAGGAAGTGGATTTGTTGCAGGAGGTGATCTGTGGATTTTTTCAATTTCTATTTTATCCTTTTGTTCAAGAATATAAGGACAATTTTCTTTAATAATTTCTTGAAATATGATATCTGGGCTCTTTTTTTAATCACGACTTTCAAGTAGTCTAATAATTTTAGATTGTCTCTCCTGGATCTATTTTCCAGGTAAGTTGTTTTTTTTTAATAAGATATTTAATTTTTTAAAATATTTTTTCATTCTTCTGATTTTGTTTTATTGTTTCTTAAAGTTTCATGATGTCATTTGCTTCTATTTACCTGAATCTAATTTTTAAATAATGCTTTTCTCCCTTGAACTTTTGATCCTCCTTTTCCATTTGTCCATTCTACTTTCCATGGAATTCTTTTCTTCATTGTATTTTTTTACCTCTTTCCAGTAGGTCAATTCTGTTGTTTGTTTTTTGTTTTTTTAGGAAACTCTTTTCTTCATTGAATTTTTGTGTCTCTTTTTTTGCAGTAGACCAATTTGCTTTTAAAGTTATTTTCTTTTCATGTTACTTTCATTTCTTTTCCCCATTTTTCTTCGCCTCTCTTATTTGGTTTTTGAATTACTTTTTGAGTTCTTCCAGCTCCTAAGACCAATTCCCATTTTTCTTTGAAGTTTTGCATGTGGTTGCTTGGATCTCACCTTCTCCCAGGGAATACTGTGCCTTGCTCTGTCTCCATAAAAATGTTCAATGGTACTGTATTTCTTTTGCTATTTGCTCATTTTCCCCAGACTTAAAATTTTTTTTTGATCTATATATTGGGAGTTCTGAAAGCTGATGATTCTGTGTCCTCTGCTGATGGCTTGCATGACTCAATACTCTGAGCTATTTTGCCCTTGGACTAGGGGGCTTTACCACAGGCTTAAAAGGGCCAAGCACAAGGGACTTCAGGGCCCCCCTGTGGACTGGTGTCAGGGCTTGGGTCTTCAAGGGGTGGGTATGGGGTGCCCTGTTGTTGGTTTAGGCAGGGTCCCAGGATCCCAAATTTGGTCTATGCCCAAACTTGGAATCTGGCACAGTAGTTGAGGGGTGGGAGTGATTGATTCACACTCTTCTGTGAAGTTGTACTTCAGGTTCTTCCTTATCCTATGAAAATCAACTCTCTCTGCCAACTTTTCACATTGTTTTCCACAGGAGAGACCCCTAGCTCTGTCATATTGTTCGTTTGTGACTCTTGTCATTTTGAGGATCTAGTTTAAGATTGGTTTGGAAGAATTCTCAGAGCGTTTTCAGCTTTCATTGCTATGAAGAATCCATCTTGGTTCCATCTCTGTTGTAAGTGTAACCCCCAGTAGTGAGAGTAGGTCCTAGTAAAATCAAAGCCATAGTCTAGATAAAGCCAAACATGTAGTGTAGGCATCACATGAGCCTCCCAAATCCCTCCTTTCCACCCCTCCCTGCTATACCTGGCAACAACTGGCCGTCCTTTTTCTTTTTTTTTTTTCTTTCTTTTTTTTATTTTAAACCCTTAACTTCTGTGTATTGACTTATAGGTGGAAGAGTGGTAAGGATAGGCAATGGGGGTCAAGTGACTTGCCCAGGGTCACACAGCTGGGAAGTGTCTGAGGCTGGATTTGAACCTAGGACCTCCCGTCTCTAGGCCTGACTCTCAATCCACTGAGCTACCCAGCTGCCCCAGGCCGTCCTTTTTCTACCTATTGAAGCAAATATTTCCCCTGAGAATATGGACTAGATGGTTACATATTTACCTGTGACTTATTATTCTATAGAAAACTCTAAGTTTTGGTGAGGTAAACTAAGTCATTATACTGAGATTGTAAATCATTACTAACCATTATCCCTGCAAAAGGCTTACCTAATCTCTTAGCCTACATCGCTTTTTCTATAAAATACTACCTGAAATCACTAAACTTTGTCACTGATCAGTATAAGGCCTTGTGTCTGTCTGTTAAGTCTATCTTTGACCCTCCTGATGCCAACCACATTTCTCTTATCCTGTTCCATGACCTGCAAATAACTTGACAGTAAGTGCTGCTATGATCACCATTTTACACTGAGAAAAGTGAAACAAACAGAGATAAAATGATTTTCCCAGAATTGCACAGATAGTAAGTGTCTAGTAAGGCAGTGGCCTGCAGCACCTTGCTGCACCATGCCTGGGAGAACAGATATATTCCAAAGAGGGAAATCAGGTGGGACTGACAAAGCAGCAATTGTCTTCCTTCTCTCCCTAAATACACAGTACTATATCGCAATTCTAGTGGAGGGTAAGACCTGCTTTGCTCCTTTGCATTATGGTTGTATCTTTTGCTGTCCCTCAACTTTGTCTCCTGCTTGTTCTTGGCAACTCTTTCACTTGGTCTGGGAACTTAGAGTTATCAAGAGATTCTTTCTCTTTTTTTTCAGGACCCTAAGGACTGGCTTACTCTTTAGAAATGTTGGTTCTCAAATTCCTCTACTTTACTAGGAATTTTTTATTGCTGCCAGGTTCTTACACTCTGAACTCTTAGTCCAATACCTGCTCATGGTTCCACTGTTATCTTTGGCTTCTGCCATATCCTGGGCCACATGATTCCCTTTTATTTGGAGGGCAAGGAGCCTTGCAAAGAGATTTTCTTCCAGAGAACTGAGCTCAAATCTTTGCCTAAAATCCCTCTCACCTGGGCAATTCTCTTTACTAGTTCTCTTTTGGTCTCTGTGTTTGCTCACTTTTTAAAAAGCTGGATCTAAGGGTGGGGCTCAGTGTATAAATAGTCATAAACCAATCATCATTAAGAGGGCATTAATGAATGTCCATTTAAAGCCACTTCTCTACCTAATATATAGAAATATTTTTAACATTTTATCAATTAATGGCAATGAGGACTCAGGTCAATACCTAAGTACATACCCTATAACACGTTAATTTCCTTATTGGTATTTCCTTCTTTATTGGGATCTTGTCCCTGTACAAATGAATACTGATCATCTGAGAATTCACTTGATATCAATGTATCATTTAAGTTGAAGGCAAGCTAAATTCTATGCTGTATGACAACAAAAATACCTAAACTTGCATTTATGTAGAGCTGTCAGGCTGCAAATCACTTTACAAATATTGTTTCATTATATCCTCACAACAACCTTGGAGGTTAGTTATAATTATTATTGCCCCCATTTTGCAGATGAGGAAACTGAGGTTCCATTTCTGAATTTGCAAATAACTTGAATATGGAAGGAATAGGTAACATGTTTGATTACAGAGACAAGATCCCAAAAGATCTAAGCAAGTTAGAATAATAGACCAAATTGAATAGCATGAAATTTAACTGATATAAATGTAAGATTTCCATTTGGTTTTAAAGAATCAACTTTACAAGTACTGGATGAGGGAGATGTGCCTAGATAAAGAGTTACATGAAAAAAATCTGAGGGTCTTAGTAGTCTTTGAGCTCAATATTCTCCAGGGATTCCCTTCTCAATCTTCTTCAGCTCATACCATTCAGACTTCTTCCTCCACTATCTCCTTCTTCATTTCTTACTCACATGAAGAGGTGGCCCTTTTTCTTGTGTGAAATTGATTACTGATTACTGATCATTACTGAGTAATAGTTAAGATTTATTAATCATGGCATTAACCATTGTAACCAAGTTTTCAAGGCTTGGATTCAGAGTAATTTTGTGTGGGCCTCATGAACATGAATGCATCTCAATAAGCAAATAAACAACCATGCCATTTGAAGGAAATAATAAAGATGGATGAAGGATGATTCAACCTGATTGTACATGATTTTCCTAGAATTATATCCTGTTGGTACAGGGAGTGGTAGGTTAGGGGCCTTCCAAAGAATGTTCTGGGAGACAATGACTATCTCTATGTCTTCCTATAATCATGGATTCTAGAGGAGCCCTTCCTAACAAATTTATGTGGAATTATGTCACCAAGCTTTCTGGAGAATGTTGACTCACTCTGTGTTTTCCCTGTTGCTATCATCTTTAGACATCTCTTTATCAGATAGTGTAATTATGGACTAATCACAATCTTAGTTTAGTTTCTATCACTAGACCCTATGTAAGTACTAACCTGTATTAAAAAGTTGCTCTGATTGTATGGGGTTAGGGGAAAAGGTTTGTCACTGAGGGGCCATTGACCTCTATTATTGGTAACTGCTGACTTTGACAATAAATAGATTATGTTCTAATGTTTTGTGCCTAAATTTCTCTTTATCACAGATTTTATCATGATTACTGTTCCTTGTACATGACATTACATCTTCTGTCCCCATCCTTCCATGGTAGGCTTTTTCCTCAAGCATGAAATCTGCCTCCTAGTTTCCCTGACTTCCTTAAATGTTCAGTTGAAATCTCTCCTTCTCCTAGAAGCCTTGTCCTCTGGAATTATCTTTCATCTGGTCTGTACACATTTCATAAGTATACTGTTATTTGCATATTCTCTCCCCTATTGGAATATATGTTCTTGAGGTCAGGGACTATTTTTATATTTTTAATATCTCCACATTTTAGCACAGTGTCTGACATAGAGTAAGTATTTATAAATGATGGCTATGTTGTTCATCCTTCATTTAGAAGAGGAGGAATGGCATCAGGGGATGAGGTATGGATTTGCACAGGAATTGGATTTAAGTGAGACAGAGTTGCACAAAGTCCTCAGCCTCACTCTCTTCCATGATCATCCTGAGTCTGAAGGCAAAACAAAAGTCAGGATGACTAGTGATGGCCTGGGATGCAACAGATGACCTTGGCTCCTTCTGTGTCTGACCACTACTCTTCCTGCTTCAGCTACCTTCCTGGATATTGGAACAACTTAGCCTCATCTATCCATTCCTCCAAGAGAAGTCTTCACATGCTTGGGCTAGAAATCCCCCTAACTCACTGATGAGTCAGCCTATCAGTTACCCTCAACCTGAGGTCATCTGTTGAGATGGTTTTACCATGGTGTGATCATTGTGTATGCTACATCTTAGAGCCACAGGAGAGTTAGGTGAAAGTTAGATACCATCAGTGGATGAGCAGCCCTAGAAAGACTTATCAAGTCTTCACACCATAGGTACTAGTCCTCCATGAGTACCCCATACCATTTGATGGCCAAATGCCCAAGTCAATAGGAATCAGCAGTATGGGAACACAACCAAAAAGGCTAATGCTTTCCTTGTCTGCATTAAGAAAGCCCAGAAGGTCTTGGAAGAACATAGTAGAAGTAATGTGTTCATCCTGGGGCTTCATATTCTAGGACAGACATCTAGAAAAGGGTGACCACAATGGTGAATAGCCTGGAGAATGGCCATTTGAGAATCAGTAAAAGAAATGACAATGCTTATCCTATTCTTGAGAAGTGGGCATATGATAGCCATCTTCAAGTATTTGAAGAGCCACCAAAAGGAGAGTAAACTTGTACTGCTCAATCCCAGAAGAAAGATTATGCTTAGTATAAGGAAGAAAACCATAATTGGATATTTTGAAATCACTAAAGCTATTTAAATGTAGGGCTATCTCCAGAGAGGGTAGGTTCCCCCCTTATTGGAGATTTTAAAGCAAATGTTGGATGATCACTTATCAGAGATGTTGTAGAAGGGATATTTGCTCAAGTACAGGTTAGAGTGGATGTCTCTCAGGTCCCTTCCAACTTTTAGATTTTATGATCTTATGTCTTAGACCTGACCAGGGTCATAGAGCTTGGAAATGTCAGAGTTAAGATGTGAACCAAGGATCTACTGATAGCAAATTCTATGCTCATTCCTCTAAACTAGCGATGGGCAAACTACAGCCGGCGGGCTAGATGCAGCCCCCTGAAATGTTCTATCTGGCCCTGTGACATTATTCCTAGTCTGATGAATACAATGAGTAGGATACAATAGAATGAAACTTCGAAAGAGTTGCCTTAGAAACAGACTGACAGATGAGCATTTCCTTTCCTTTGGCCCCCCTCTTTAAAAAGTTTGCCCACAACTGCTCTAAACCACACTCTATGGCATTGGAGAATTCATTCAATCTGTGTACTTCAATTTACACAAGAGAAAAAAAGGTGATAATAATGCCAGATCATCTTGTAGAAGAATTGGGGAAGAAAAGCTAAAAAGCAGAGTAAACTCTTGGAGAAATTTCAAAGTAGGCAAAGTTGGGCAGCATGAGTTTTGTGTATATTTTTTCATCTCTTTTTCTACTTGGCAATTTCCCCCACCTCTTACCCCCTCCATCTTCTCTAATCTGAAGAGATCCTATTTCCTGTTCCCTTAAGGAATGCTCTCAGCTAGAATGATGACTGCCTTAATGAGTTATCTCTAATTAGGCTTTTTGCATTTTTAATAAGGAACTCTTGAAGACTAAAGAAGCTTTCTAGGGCCAAAGAAATCATTCCCTCAAAAGGTCAGATTTTGATCCTGTTTTAGGTTAAGGGAGCTGAGACACAAATTAAAACATAGATCAAGGGAGATATTTTCAGTTTTTCTTTCTGTCTTATTGCTCTCCTATCTTTGCAAAACTTTTTTTCTGGCTTAACATCTAGAGCAACTGCTATTGGGCTCATACCCTTCTCCTTTAAGGAGAAAGTTCCAACATGGTCCAGAATTAGGAATGACAACTTGAGGGTGCTTCACAAGACATGGAATGGTCCATAGGCCAATTCAGCCTTGTGATCCTTGACACTGAGGACTTAAGAAGGACACATTCTGGGGCAGTGGATAGTGGGAGTCATGAAGATCTGTGAAGGAAACTATATGAAAGAGAAGGAAAATGGCTAGAATCAGAAAAGCTGGGTTCAAATTTTTGCTCTGCCATTTATTTTCTGGGTATCTTTGGACAAATCACTTCCTCTCTGGGACTGATTCCTTATCTATCAGATGAGGCAGCTGGACAAATGACTTCTGTTGTTCTTTCCAACACTAAATTTATCCTAACCTTGATCCTATGATTAGCTCAAACTTTGTTTCTCTCATTTTCTGGTTTGTGTGGCAATCACTTGAGGGTTGATGTAATTAATTCCTTTAAGAAAAACACACTGAGGAAGCCTTCCCCCTACTCCAGTCCATCCCCAGGTAAAAGAAGGAAGTTCCTTAGGGTTTCAGAAATTCCTCATCAGAGTCTTTGAGCTGAGTAAGGGTCCATAGCTGGGCCTCAGGTCAATCTACCTGGGTGCAAAATTAATTTAAGCTACCCCCAATCTATTCCATAGTACCTTGGGTCAAAATAGCTTGATGATGTGGGACTTTGGGGATTCTACCCAATCCTACCTAATTCTCAACTCTCTAGCCCATAACACCTTCTCTAGTTAATGTCTTCATCTGCAAAATGGTAGCATTTTGCTGCCGACCTGCCTACCAGCACATCTGCCTTCCCTGTCTGTCTTCCATCTGTTCGTGCTGCCTCTACATGTTTTTGAACCATATGCCAGCCCCCTCCCTCATCCTGTGGCAACCCCATTCCTGTCTCCTTCCTTCCCCTGGAATGACCATAAGTAAATTGAAACCATGGAAAGTGAAAACTGTGGATGGGAGGAGGGAAACCTTAGATTATTATAAAAATGTTATTATTATCTGTGCCTGGCACATAGAAGGAGCTTAATAAATGTTTGTTGAATGAATAAAAGGTAGCTATCCCCCCTTCACATGCTTCCCCAAATGTGGGGTCAGTCTAATACTTGTGCTAGCATCAGGAATTTGAGTTTAGATTGGGGGACATGGAATCATTTGCTTAGAACTTAAAGGTGTAATATTGAAAATTAATATTATATCAAATGTAATATGCTAAATGTAATATTAGTTAAAAAAGATTATTGTGGTCACTGTTTATAAAATAATTAACCATTAAGACATGAGGATAATAGTAGCTTTTAACAATATAATTTTAATATATAGTCTAAGAAAGAAATAAGGAGGGAAGGAAATAGAAAAAATGTTTCCTCCTTGCCTACCATCCTAATCTTACCAGTCCACAAGAATGTCTTCCACCCCTAGCCACCAATACCAAATCACAGAAAGACCCCCAGCCAAAGACCTCTAAGAAGAGCCCATCTCTTCTAAGGTCTCATTTTTTTATAGTCCTCTTTCTCCATGTCATTTCCTTTCTCTGTGCGCTGGCCTGTCACATCTCAGGAACCAATCAAAGTCTCTCTGTCTGGAGCATTCTAGCCAAGTTAATGGGCTGGTTTGGAGGAGCAGAAAATTCATGGCCCTGGGAGAAAAGGGTTCCCTTTACACAATGGGAACTTGGAGTTCATCTAATTTGATCTAGCGTCCTTTAACTCTCCCTCCATCATTATATATATATGGAAATGAAATGAAATTAAATATGGAAATTAAAGCTCAAAGATCATTTTGCTTACCCCAAAGTCACATTGTCCACATAGGGCAGAGCCAGAATTTAATCTCTACACCAAACCTAATGCTGTTTTCACAGTTACATGTGTTTCCCTTCTGGCTTCAATTTGAAATCAGTCTAGACAGCCTGTCCCTTTCTAGCCTGATCTAGAGCATAAATGTCAAATGTGTCTCATGGACTTCATGCCAGTCTTCAACCCTCTTGAGTAAGGCAGGAACCTGATTAAAATATAATTGGGAAAGGTTGAACAAACTAAATAAAAATACAATTAAACATAATGTTAAATTTCAAAACTATGCAACCCACAGGAATCCTTATGTATGGTTTAGTGCCTACTCCTTTTTTATTTGAGTTTGACACTACTAGTCAGAGAATTCCTGGAAATACAGACTAATTCTGAGGGTATACAAATTCTGGGTTAGCTGCCCTTTCTCCCTCCCTTTCCAGTTTGAATAACTTGGAGAAAATTGTTTGTCTGCCCAAAGGACTATGAATAGTGATGAAAGAGACTGGTAATTAGGAGAAACAAATAAAATAGGAAAAGGAGGAAGGTCCTCTGTGGGAAGAAGAGGTAAAAAACTGTGGGAGAAGAGAATTTTGAAGGGGTTAATTCCTTACAGCCACCCTCCCCTCTTTTCCCCCTCCTCCAATATGGAACTTGAGGAGAGTGTTAAATGCCTGGAGTATGCTAAAAGATTGCCCCCAACCCAGTTTGAGAGATTGATGGAATGGCCATGCTATGAAGTCTTGCTAATTGGCAGAAACATTGGGCAGGGATGCTTTGTGGCCATCAAATGAGAGAAATGTTACCACAAAGAAGCAACAGGTGTTGTCAAATCTAAGAAAGGACTTGTTGAGAAAGAAATTTCCACGAAAAGCAGACTTCATTTTCTAGAGTCCTCAGTAGAGGGCTGAGGAAAGTCACTTGCATCCTTGGACTAAAATGGTTGCTTATTACTTTTCATTCTCCTATTTTATTCTTAATGCCTACTTAAGAGTAGAATCAGTCTCAGTATAGGGGGTAGTAGGATTCTATACATACAGTGTCTCAGGGTTCCTGGGTAGAAACTATAAGACCAGAGAAGAAGAAAATCTCTGGTGTCATATCACAGAATTAGAGCTGGAAAGGACTTTAGAGATTATCTAGTCAAAGCCTCCATATTACAGATGAGAAAACTGTCAAGAGAGAAGTGAAGTAACTGGGCCACTCTCATTTGGGTGGTAAATAATTACACAGCAAGGAATCAAACACAGGTCTGCCTCTAGGGCTCTTTCTGCCTTCAATGCTTCTCAGGAAGAGGATGAGTGAAGTAAAGATGGGAGCAGGATGGAAGGAAAGATAAAATTGAGGGGATAGCTGGGTAGTTCAGTGCTTTGAGAATCAGGCCTAGAGATGGGAGGTCCTAGGTTCAAATCTGGTCTCAGACCCTTCCTAACTATGTGACTCTAGACAAGTCACTTACCCACTTTTACCTAGCCCTTACCACTTTTCTGCCTTGGAACCAAAACTTGGAAATAAGATGGAAGGTAAGGGTTTAAAAAAAGATAGAATTGAGGGATGAGAAAGGGAATAGACACAGATGAAGAATTTGGGGAAGGAGGAGTTTGTAAAGAGGAGGTTGAAGGAAGGAAGGAGAGATTGTGAGTCCTAGAGACCAGGTTATAAGAGAGTAATATAGACGATGTAAGGCTCCATGATTGATGAAATGAATCAGACCTGCTTATGTGGGGTCCTAACTCTAGATTCTTGGACCAACCTACCTCATCAAGGAGGTAAAGAATATATAAATTACAATATGAGAAGCAATATGGTATATTGAAAAGAGCAGTGGATTTGGAGCCAGAGGATCTGGGTTCAAATTCTGAATTACCTGTATGATCCGTAGCTGCTAATAGAAACATTTCTCAATTCCTCCTTAAAGATAGTGCTTTCTCTCTGTTGATTATCTACAATTTATCTTATGAATATCCTATTTGTATATAGTTATTTGTGTCTTGTCTCCTGCATTTGACTGTGAGCTCCTTGAGGGCAAGGACTATGATAATTATAGACATTTTATTGTTCAATATTATAGTCATACCTTGATGTCTTATCATAATGATAGGGCTCCAATATGGAGTTACTTAGGCTAAATGGTCCTATGCCCATGAGAGCAAAACAGAGCTTGTACTTTTCTACTATTAACTTTGTCAGGCATATAAGATTTGTAGTTTTTAATCGGATGAACTATTGATCTGTGGCAGAGACCTTGAGTCATTCTCTTTCTGCTGCCTTAGCTAGTGTTGATCCTCCTATAAGTTTGTGGTCTTGCTAAAGAAATTCCCTTTATCCAAGCTTCCCAGATAAGAGATTCCCAAGACATTTTCCACCACATTTGGGTTTGATTAGAAATGCCCTCTCCTCCATCTAACACTGATTACCTGTCCTCAACTAAGTCTGTTCTTAGAGTATGTAATATTACCACCTGAATCCCAACTTTGGGCATGGTCTATTCCCAGAATATTTCCTTTACCCTCTGACTTGGGAGAGTTTCTTGCAGGTGGGGACAAACCTCTTTGTATATTGTCATACATCATATACATGCTTGTTTGCATGTGACACAGAAAAATAAAGTTCTTGATTGTATCATTTTCCTAAGTGCTAATTTTCTAGAAGTTTTCTAGGCATGAACCTTGAACCCAAGTCACAAGACTAAAAAAGAGCAAGGATCATCTTTTACCTTTTTCTGTATCCTCATTGCTTTTTTACTGACTAACTGTAGGTAAGTTACTTCTCAGCATCACTTTTCTCATTTGTTGAGAGTTATCAGAGCAAAACTAAAAAAGTATTATGGATTCAGAGTCAGATCTAGGTTCAAATCAATTAATGAGAGTTCTGAGCCACAGTTTCCTCAAATGCAAAATGAAGTGCTTGAGTCTAAATAACTTCTGAAGTTTCTCTCATCTTGAATCTATGATTACATATACATATACATATACACATATATGTATATGTCCATTCAGAGAAGGAACACATCCAAATGCTCTGTCCAACTTTAAATCCCAGGATCCACAGTCCTACCTTGTTTTAAGTCTCTGACCACAGTCAGATGTAGACAACAAAGGCAGGCAGAAACCTTAGAAGAGGAAAAACACAAGAGGGTCTTTCCTGATCCAATTCCTCCAGCTATTAGTGCTTACTACTTCTCTAAATTTCTTTATATACCTTGCATCCCTCCAGTGGATGAGCACAAGGATTGTTTCTTCTTCTTTTTGTCTTTGTATTCTCAGCACTGTGATTTAAATATGAAAGTGAAATTAAAACAAAGTAGGTTGGGTCTGGTGGTAAAGGGGTGGTTCTGACTTTTTTAAAGATTCTCATCTAAAGCCTCCCAGGTAATGTGAAAAACCACTTGCATTCTATATGACAGACTACTTAACCTTTAAGTTCCTGAAGATTTTCTACCCTTTCCCTCTCTTCCTTCTTCCTTTATAAAGCTTTGAAGAAGCTGAATGGCAGCCAGAGGAGAATCTGATGCATAGGACATGGTGCTGCTTCTTTTCAGAGGAGGAGGCTTGCTGGGCTCTGATGTGAGTATTGTTATAATGTGGCACTTGGTCTTTGAAACAGAGCAAATGACAAGCAATTGAGATGATAGAAAAGCTGGGGCTCTGAAGCATCATACTAGGGAGATCTTGGAAGCTAAAATAAGTTCCTATCACTGGGAATGATTTAAGGGGGTCCCAAGTGATGGCACCCATGATCTGCATGAAATCATTTTTTTCTGCCTTGAGATCTTGGGGTTTTTCCTGCCTGACAGTAGGATTATTGTCTTCCTTGGAAGATTTTATTCAGCAGAGTATATTTTTAGATTTGGAGGAAATGTTCTGTTCAGGAAACCTGAACCACTTTCTAGAGTTCCTGTCAGAGAGCTTTCTGAAGTTTAACAGTCACAGATGTGTTTTTTTTTCCAGTGACATCTCTTTTAATTAAATTCTCTTTGTTGTTTTTAAAAAATATTTATTCGTTTTTACATTAAAATACTCCTCTCCTCCCTCTCCTCCCGTTAGAGAAAACATTGTTTGACAAAAAGATATATGTATATATAAAATTATATGTTTGTATATATACATAAAATTTGCTTGTTTCTATTTATTAATTCTTTCTCTGAGATGGTTATACATAAATCATTCTTCAACCAATATTTCTGTTGCAGCATATAATGCTCTCTTGGTTCTGCTTATTTCACTCTTCATAAATTCATGTAGGCTTTTCCATGTTTTTCAAAAATTAAATTGTCCATTATTTCTTATGGTGCAGTAATATTCTATCAGAATCATATGCCACAACTTGTTCAGCTATTCTACAATTGATGGGCATGCCCTCAATTTCCAGTTCTTTGTCACCAAAAAGAGGGACACTATAAATTTTAGAATATATAAAATTTCCCCCTTTTCCCCTGAAATAAATAGGAAATAAATCTAATAGTGGCATTGCTGGATCAAAAGGAATACACCCTTTTATGACTAGGCATAATTTCAGATTGCCTTCCAAAATAGTTGGATTGGTTCACAGTTCCAAAAACAGTGTATTAGTATGGGGGCAGGTAGGTGGCTCAGTGTATTGAGAGTCTGACCTAGAGATGGGAAGTACTGTGTTCAAATCTAGTCTCATATTTCCTAGCTGTATGACCCTGGGCAAGTCATTTACCCCCAATTACCTAACCCATATTGCTCTTTTGATACTCACTATTGATTCTAAGACATAAGATACAGGTTTTTAAAAAGAAAAAAAAAACCAATTACTGCTCCTTATTAGTGCCCCACATATTTTTCACATCCAACATTTGTCATTTTTGCCCTTATATCATTTTGGTCAATCTAATAGATGTGAGATGATATCTCAGAATTGTTTTGATTTGCATTTCTCTAGTCAATCATGATTTAGAGCATTTCTTCATACAGCTTTAATTTCCTCATCCAAAAATTATCTGTTTATATCTTTTGAACATTTATTAATTGGGGAATGGCTCATATTTTTATAGTGAACTTGATAAAGTTCTCTATGTTTTTTAGATATTAGACCTCCATCTAAGGAACTGTCTATAAATTTTTTTTCTCAGTTTAATATTTTCCTTTTAATTTTGTCCATATCTTATTTGTACAAACCTTTTCAATTTAATGTTTTCAAAATTATAAACTTTATATCTCATAGTGTTTTCTATCTCTTATTTATTCATAAATTTTCCTACTACTCTCAAATCAGGTAGGTAATATGTTCTTGTTTTTCTGATTTACTTATGATATCTCCCTTTATGCCTAGGTCACATCTTCATTCTAATCTAATTTTGGTAAAATGGTGTAAGGTATTAATCTATATCTACTTTCTGCCAGACCACTTTTTAGTTTTCCAAACATTTTTTTTACCAAATAGTGAATTTTTATCCCCCAAACTTGGATCTTTATTTTTGTCAAATACAAGATTACTATAATCTTTTACAATTTTTTTGTTGGATGTCTGTTCTTTTCTGCTCATCTATTTTTCTGTTTCTTAGCCAGTTTCAGATAGTTTTGATAATTAATGTTTTATAATACAGTTTAAAATATGATACTGATAGACTACCTTCCTTTACATTTTTTCATTTATTCTTTTGATATACTCGACTGTTTTTCTAAATTATTTTTGTTATTATTATTCTAGTTTGATAAAATATCTTTTGTAATTTAATTGATCACATTGAATAAATAGGCTAATTTAGATAGGATCATCATTTTAATTACACTGGCTCTGACCACCCATGAACAATGACTATTTCTTCAATTATTTGAATCTTACTTTATTTGCATAAGAAGTATTTTATAGTTATGTTCATGTAGTTTAAGTTTGTTTTGGCAGGTATATACTCTTAGGTATTTTGTTGTCAGGGCCTGGTAAAGAGAAAGTAGAGGAAGTAAACTCAAGAGCCTATTAAGCACAGTTTGAGATAAGTACATCTTGGTTATAATCCAGTGAAAGACTTGACTAGAGGAGAAGGTATATACCTACTGGAGAGTAGTAGGATCTACATTTAAATCAGAAATCATAGAGCCTTGAATGCCAATATTAAACATTTGGAGTTCATCTCATGAACAGAAAACAGTTATTGCATACAATTTTATATAAAAACATTCACTTCATCAAATATTGATTATCTACTATGTGCAAAGCACTTGACTATCAAGAACTTTATGCTCTGAGCTGGAAAGGTTGTGAACATTCACTATCTTTTTTTCTCTGTATGTGTCAATATATACATATACAGGGTGTCCCCAAAGTCTTAGCTTTTAGCTTTAATAATTTTGAACTGCACTGTGACTTTTGAGACACTGTGTATAGATTTATATGTAATAGTTTAAATTTCCAACTTTATCTTCCTTTTGTGAATAAATTCTGTGCCACTATTTTGAAGCTTAATTAAAAAGGCATAAGGGAAAATCCAACCTTAACATTTAATAGCTATGTGACCCTGGTCAAGTCAATTCATCTCTGTCTCAGTTTTCTCATTTGTAAAATGAAAATAATCACACTTACTTCCCAGAGTTATTGTAAGGATCAAATGACATAATGATCCTAAAGCACTTAACATATTGCATGATACAAAGTAAGCACAATAAAAATATTAGTTATTATTATTATTATTGCCAGAAACAGTAGAAATGGGACAATAAACTAAAAATGAGGGTTGAAAAATACTGAGCTTAATTTAATATGACACTATGTAAAAGGCATTATATTTGAAACCTTAAAACCTGGATACTAATCCCAGCATAATCACTTGCTATCACTGTGACCTTGGGCTAGTCAATTAAACCTATTTGGATCTCAGTTTCCTCATCTGAAAAATGGGCAGTTTGGACTAGCTGGCTTCTAATGTCCCTTCTAGCTCAAAATCTGTGACGGATAGTATGAAGTCCTTATCCTTGTTCATTCAACACTGTCATCAATGACTGGAAGTAAGCTTGCCAAGTTTGTAGGGTAAAATGAATCTACAACATCTGTTTATAGTTTAATGTCTGATTCACAGTTATGTGAGTTTGAGAGAAAGGGATAATTTGTTGAGCAATGGCGTCAGTATCCAAAAGATGTCAATAGGCTAGAATGATGGGCTGAATCTAAAACACTATTCTCTACTCATCTGTAAATTAAGATGAATGGCTGGTTGGTCCCTATCCCTTTCATCTATAAGTCTTTGATACTGTGAACCTATCATCTTTATGCCGTGCTTCTATAACACATAGTCCTCCTCTGACTCAGCACTCTAGGGCCTTATGGTCCTATTCAGTAAGAGTTCACCTAATTTAGGCAACCCCTGTCCATAGTCATACTTTCACACCCTCTCCTTCCTCCCTTTTCCACCACTGGTAATTAAACCAAAACCATTATTTCTAGAGAGAACATTCCATTAAGAACTATACTTGTGCTTTCTGAGATACTTAAATCAGTGGACCAATGATGAGTTTTCTGAAAAAGTGAAAAACCATAGCAATCTCCTTGCTTTCTGTAAGAGAACTGAACGGAACTTATTTGAAGATTGTGGGAAAGACTATGCCACTCAGGTTGAAACTGACATTTTTTGAATTAGATATTTCAAGAAAAAAATCTAACCCTTGAATAACTTCTATTTTATGATTGTAACAGCATCAGAATTTTAAAACAGGACAACTTTTAGAAGCCTCCAATTGTGAAAGAGACCTTTTATGTGTATTTTGTAAAAGATGAACACATTAAAATAACTCTGAATTGTATTCTAGTTAATGGACATTTTGTTTCCTTGAAAGAAATTTTAACAACTTAAAAAAGACCTAGGCTTTCTAATGAACTTTGTGAGCAGTGTAAGCCAAGAAAAAAAAAGATCTTGGTCTGCATTCATAAAGTTTACAGTCTAGAATGAGGAATGTTATTCTCTTTGTCTTCTGCCATGGTCAAAACATGTTTTGGCCAGAGGCACTAAAGAAAAAGCATTAGATCTGAAGTCAGAGTACCTAAATTCAAATCCTGTCTATGATGCTCACTACCTGTATGACCTTGAAGCCCTGGTCATGCATGCTTCCTGTCTGGTACAATGGATCATTCAGAGTCTGAGAATTCAGATAATCCATTCTTTTGATAAAAACATAGCCAATAATCTCCAATAAAAAGGTAGTCCAGGAAAGTAAAAGCTACCAGTAAGGCAATTAAAAGGAGGCAGCAAGAAGCTGTTTGTGGTTCTTGGAAGCTTCTTCCTAAAAGCTTGAAAACTGCTTGTATAGCCAGCCTCCTTGCACAGAGGGCTCACAGTTGAGTCTCAAATCAATCCAAGCTCAAGGTAAAGTTAACTCAAATAATTCAAGATGTCCCAAAATAACTGTATTACAATGAACTGCATTCTTCATCAATGTAGGTCTCTAAGCAAAGATTGTATGACTACTTAAGGATGTTGTAGAATTTTTTTTAGTGGGAAGAGAGTGGGAAGAGAGTGAAGGAGAGGTTAGGATAGAAGACTTCTGAGGTCCTTCCTGACTCCAAGATTCTTTTTGTTCAGTCATTTTTTAACTGTATCCAATGTTTCATGATCCTATTTGGGATTTTCTTGGTCAAGATACTGGAGTATTTTGCCATTTTCTTCTCCAGTTCATTTTACAGATGAGGAACTGAATCAAATAGGGTTTAATGACTTGCCCAGGGTCACCCAGCTAATAAATGTCTGAGGTCGAATTTGAATTCAACAAAGATGAGCCTTCCTGACTCCAGGACTCATACTCTTTCCACGGTGCCACCTAGCTGCTAAGATTCTATGTCCTCCCTGTACTCATGCCATAGGCCAGACAACATTAAATTGAAGAACAAATAAAAACAATTAGAGAGCTACATTTAGCTTATTTATAGGCTAAAGGGTCCTGAAGTACTCATGAATATTCCTGATTATCAACTGATTTGAATGTTTGCTGGTAAAGAGATAAGTGCCTCTCTACTATAATAATTTATACATAAAATTCTTTGAAATCCACAAAATAAAGTTTTCTTTCTTCAAAGATAGAAGGGAGAATTTGGAAACCAACACCCCTTTCCATGAGGAGATGGACTTAAAAGAACTACGGACTCTCAGAACCTCAGAGTTGGAATTAACCATTGAGCTCAGATATTCCAAATCACATCTGAGCAAGAATCCCTCAATAATATATCAGATAAATGGCTCTCCAACCTATTTTTCAAAGACTTCCAATGCTAGAGAACATGCTGTCTCCCAAGGTATCCGTTTTTCTATCCTTGGGCAACCTGAATTGTTAGAAAGTATTTCTTTTTATATAATGTAAATTTATAATTTAATATAAATAATCTGCTATTTTGCAATTTCCATTACCAACGTATGCTTACCTCTGACCTCTAGAGTCAAAAACACCCAAATCTAACCCCTTTTCCACATGATAGTCCTTCAGAAACTTGAAGTTAATGTATAGGCTGCATTAAATATAATTCACTTGTTTTACAGAGAGGAGAGAAGTGACTTGTCCAAAGTTATACAGTAACGTAGCTGTAGTAGGACTAAAAGCTGGGTCTTCTAAGTCCCAGGCTATTGCTGCCTCCAGAGTGAAGAATTCTGGGAGGAGGAAAGGATGATAACAATGGTACTAAATACTCGAGAATATAATTCCAGAGCTTTTTCAGGTAGAAGTTAAGTGGAACAGAGAGAGCCATTCAGGGACTAAAATATGTCTTCTTTTTCATCTTCATGTCACCTATAAAAATTTTAGCCATCTTTTGTGGTGGGTCCTTCATCACTGGTGGTCTTCAAGAAAAGAATGGGTGACAATTTGGGGGAATTTTGTAAAGGCAACTCCCTGTTTTGGAATGGTTTAGGCTCAATGGCATGTCAGGAAGTTTTTAACCATCAACTCTCTGAAGAAAAAAAAATAACATGATATATTTT
Organism: Gracilinanus agilis; assembly: GCF_016433145.1. Lineage (NCBI taxonomy): Eukaryota > Metazoa > Chordata > Mammalia > Didelphimorphia > Didelphidae > Gracilinanus > Gracilinanus agilis. The sequence goes on along the minus strand of NC_058130.1, from coordinate 125,469,692 downwards.
TAAAATATTTTCTCCTCAATTACCTGAAAAAAAAACAATTTTCAAACTTCATTTTTTTAAAAGTCAAATTCTGCTTCTCCCTTTCTTTCTTCCTTCCCCCTTCCTGAGATAATAAGCAATATGATGTAGATTTTACATGTGTAATAGTATAAAACATAATACATTTCTAAGTTTAATCTACATTGTCACTATTTTCCTCCAACACTTTCTTAAACCTAGACAATCAACAAAACTATATATCAAGCCTTGTCTTGTAATACTTGCCAATTTCCAAAGTATAATTGCTCATATTGAAAAATTAACAATCAGCTCTAGATTTCCAGTTGCAGCTGGCTCTAGCATGTTCCTGGCTGAACTGGACTTTTCAAGACCTGTTTCTGAGATTCTGAAATTCCGCTTATTTCTTTGCTGCCCATAAACAAGATATGATCTTCCTCTTCCAAATTTCAAACCACTAACTTTCTTTGGCACATTGTAGGTGTTTAATAAATGCATGTTATTTAATGGATTGAATCACACTCTTTGGAATCTATAAATAAATACATTGCATTTATTATATAATTACTAACATATGCACATACTGTCTGTTTTCTCCCCATTCCCCATAAAATGTAAGGTCTTTGAGGATAGGGGCTGTTCCATTTTTATCTTTGTTTCTGGCAACTAGCATAATGTCTGGCACAGAATAAGTGTTTAACAAATGTTTGTTGATTGATTATCATATTCTGCCAAAAACTGGAGTTATTTGTCTATATCTCATCCAGTCTACTGCAGAATAAACTTATGGAATTTGTCTTTATGTTCCTGGAAGAGTCTACCAGTGGGCCTTGGCTTTAATAAATGCTCAGCAAATATGTATTGCATGAAATGGATTCGATACTAGAAAGTTGCATCTTTCCATAGAAATCATGAAAACTTCTGAAATTTCTGAAGAGAAGTTTATGAGCAAAACCCCCCAAAAACTGAAAAACAAAAGAGGAAAACTTTTCCAGGTAAAAGTTTTCAAGAGAGCCAGAAACCACAGGCTCCACAATGATTCACGTGACATTAAAAACTACAGAATTTCACTTCTTTTTCTTGGCTTTCTAATTTCCCTTCCTTTGAATTGTTGTCTATAAGCAAATGATGTGAAAGTCTCAAGTGTCCTCAAGTACCCATTTCTTGTCATCTATGTCATCTGTTCCCTTACAATCTTGTACATCTTCCAAGTACAGAGCTGATGCATTTAAAAAAAAAAAAAAGCTGGATGAAGGTACAGATGGTGCTCACAATAATCAATACATAATTTCATGCAAATGGTACACAAAAATTAACTGAGAGAGAAACAAACTGATAAAAATAATTAAGCACATTGATGGCATATGAAGATTTACAAAGCATTTTCTTCACCACATTCTGTGATATATGCAATACAAATGTTATCTTCATTTTACAGATGGAGAAATTGAGGCTCAGAAAGGTGAAGGGCCTTGAACAGGTTTCCTTCAGTAAGTGTTAGGGTTAGATTTTGAACTCAAGTCTCTTTATGCTAGGCTTAGGGCTCTTACTACAAGAGAAAAAGTGCTTTCTCTATTCCAGGCACTGACCTCAAATATTTACTAGTTGTGTTACCTTAGGTAAGTCATCCTATTTACCTCAGTTTCTCATCTGTAAAATGAGCTGGAGAAGGCAATAGTGAACCACTCCAGTATCTTTGCCAAGAAAACCCCAAAATGGGGACATAAAGAGCTGGACAAGACTGAACAACAACAACAAATTGTTTACTTCATTTGATTGTTATTACGGTCTGAGATTATTGTGTTTGAGGGAAGGATAATAGAATGTACTCTCCACAAATTTTTGAAATTTGTGGTGTTTATCTTTTCAAACCTGATTTAAGAATATAAGGAAAATCAGTATTCTGTCTCTGACAGGGGAAGCAATATATCATAAGATAGCATTCCAGAAGTAACCAAGAAGCATAAGAGATTGCACACAGGACTTAGAGGCAGGAAGACCTACGTTCAAATTCTGCCTTATATACTTACTTATTACATGACCTTTGGGAGGATATATATTTTCTCAGAGCTTCAATTTCCCCCATCCACAAAATGGGGATAATGATCACACTGTGCTTCTGAGGTGGTTGTGAGGATCAAATAAGAAAATAATGTAAACCACTTTGCAAACCTTAAAAGAATAATAAAATATTAGCTTTAATTATTCAGACCCCTAATGGACAGTAGACATTATCTTGCCTGAGGGAAGCCAATAAGAGAAACAGTCTCAAATAGATAAAAATCTGAGACTCCTCTTTTGACTCCTTTTCTAATCCACAGCTTTTATTGGAAAGCTTTAATCTCTTAGCAAACCAGTCTAAACGTTAACATTTTCCCCCTTTGGTCAGAAATGCAGCTGCTTGGCAAGCCAAGGGGGAAACCTTAGTTTAGCATCAGCATTTTGTCCCTGAGAAAAGTATTCTCAGACAGCTTGCTGATAATCACGTAGCTGAAAGTCCAGCCTGGTTCTTATCTACACCTTGAAGCTTCTAAAGCCTTTTGTTTTGTCTGTGTTAAAGATACAGCTCTGTGTAGTTGTGAGAAAGTTTCCTTGTGCTTGTGGGTGAAAGGGAGTTTGAACTGTCATATATAATAAATTTGTGACTCAACGGCACTTCCAAGAAGCAGCTATGAGTTAACAGTCAAGATCTTTTCCTGTGTCTGTTTCTTTATCAACTAAGCCGTCCTTATCAGATTATCAGGAGATGATAAATAAATCTGGACACTTGCCTGGTATTCAATTGCTTCTGACTCTTTGTGATCCCCTTTGGGATTTTATTGGCAGAGATACTGGAATGGTTTGCCATTTCCTTCTCCAGTTTATTTTACGGATGAGAAAACTGAGGCAAACAGAGGTTACATGCCCAGGATCACATAGCTTGCAAGTGTTTGAGACTATAACAAACATTTATTAAGCTATTACTAAATGTAGAACACTGAACTGAGGGCAGAGAGAAGATGTGATGTTTAGACCAGAAGGTACACACCTTTATTCTCATTGAGCACAGTCTAGCACGTGCTTAGATATGAACCTAAACAACAATGATACACAATGTTATTGCATGTTACAATCTAAGATAGAAAACAAAGTATTGTGAGATGTCTACTGATGAAGATTGCTCAGAAGTAGGAAGAGGGGAAAAGAGGTTGGCTTACCAGAAGCTAAATTGATTTCTATCTTTGCTTTCTGGTCCTGGAAGCAGTAAAGCCTTGGCATCAATAACAGTGGCATGGGGTTGGGGGAGAGACCATAGGAAGCTCAGGAATTATGGCTCAGCAAAAATTAGGAAGAGTAAAGCAACTGCAGCAGCAGCAAATAATTCAGATGGAAAGTCCCTGCTTGGCCAGCTGGTAAGGAAGAAAGGGAAGGGATAGTGAGATGAGCCACCAGACTTCTCTGCATCCAGGGTGGCTCTAGCGTTGCAGCTGTAGTCTACAAAGGGAAGGCTGCCAAACCCTGGAAAGGTAAAACTGGCATGGTCTGCTTAGGTCTGGTTTTGAGTATTTCCCTTAAGGATTACCTGCCTGCCTGCCTGCCAGGCTGCTCTACTTAGACCCTAGTATCTGTCTTTGTTTTTAAGGTCTGACCCCAGACAAAAATTGTGAAGTATACTACAGTGAAGTCTATTCTGTAGATTCCTCTTTCCATACCTTTCTTTTTGTTTCTTTTTCTACCCTCTCCACCCAAAATTATTTGAAAAAATTATAAAATATAGAAGCTGGACTTAAATCAAAGATTCTCAATCTGGGTTCTGTGAACTTTTAAAAATATTTTTATATTTTTAATTCGATTATATTCCAACATAATTTGTTTCCTTTGTGGTCCTAAGTATTTCATTTTATGCATTTAAAAACTTTTTTTCTGAAGAGAATGAGACTATCAAAGGAGCTCAGGACACAAAAAATGTTAAAAATCCATGAATCACTAGATGGCCCTTCCTGCTCTAAATCTTATCATCCTGTGACTTAAACTTCCCTTAGATATCCAGTACCCTCCTGTTCTTTACTTTCACAGATTTAGTATTGTTATAAGAATTAAATATGATAATATAGGTTAAAACCTTTTGCAAACCTTAAAGTGTTGTTATCAGTGTCAGCTTTTATTATGATGACTACTAAAGGATCTGATGAATGGATTCAAATTCAGCTGAAAAGAGCTTTTGGATACCCAGGGTGATTTTTTTTTAACCCTTACCTGCCATCTTGGAGTCAATATTGTGTATTGGCTCCAAAGCAGAAGAATGGTAAGGGCTAAGCAATGGGGATTAAGTGACTTGCCCAGAGTCACACAGCTAAGAAGTGTCTGAGGCTAGATTTGAAGCCAGGATCTCCAGTCTCTAGGCTTGGCTCTCAATCCACTGAGCCACCCAGCTGCCCCTGGTGATGTGTATTTTAACGAAACAAAATTCCCATTGCCTTTGAACCAAAGTAATGAAACTCTAGTTGTATAATTGATGGCATTAGTAAACAGGAAGAAGGAGTTGTTTTGTAAGCAGCCAGGGCTGCTTCCATGGACTGTAATCACCAAATGCAGAGGCTCATCCTGTTCATTTATTTTTGTTTTTGCTAAGTTTATTGAAGACAACTAATTTTTTTTAAAACCTTAACTTCTGTATATTGGCTCCCAGGTGGAAGAGTGGTAAAGGTGGGCAATGGGGGTCAAGTGACTTGCCCAGGGTCACACAGCTGGGAAGTGTCTGAGGCCGGATTTGAACCTAGTACCTCCTGTCTCTAGGCCTGACTCACAATCCACTGAGCTACCCAGCTGCCCCCTACAACTATATTTTTAACATTAAGAGAAGGAGAAGAAAATATAATCATTCTTGTGAGGGGGAAGAATAAATCATTCCCATTTTTATAGTTAGAAGGGACCATAAAGGCGATCTAGTTCAATCCCTTCACTTGACTGATAAAGAAAACTGAGATCCAGAGGGAGTAAGTGACTTTTCCTAGGTCACACAAGTTGTTAATAGCAGAGCTGGAATTCCAACCTTAGTTTTCCAAATTTTTACTTTGATTTCAGGGCTTTTTCCCAAAATCATACTTAGCATTCATCCAACAAAACACCTCTAGAGCAGGCTACATAATAGGCACTTTTTTTTCTGGTTACATTTAAGTTTCAAGTTGTCAGAAGGCCAACACTGTGTGTGTGTGTGTGTGTGTGTGTGTGTGTGTGTGTGGTGTGTTTGTGCATATGTGTCTGTAACCATACAATACATGCTCCCATATATCAGTTCTGTCTCTGGAGGATAGTATTTTCCTTTATAAGTCCTTCATAATTGACATGAATGATCATTTTGCTCAGAATAACTTAGTTATTCACAGTTATCCTTAAGTGATATTGCTGTTACCATATACAGTGTTCTCTTGGTTATGCTCATTTCATTCTGCATTATTTCATGCAAGTCTTTCCATGTTTTTCTAAAATCAAACTGCTTTGCATTTCTTATAGCACAGCAATATTCCATCAAAATCATATACCACAATTTATGCAGCCATTTCCCAATTGATGAACATCTCCTCAATTTTCAATTCTTTTCCACCACAGAGAGACCTACTATAAACATTTTAGAACATATAGGTTCTTTTCCTCTTTCCCCTGATCACCTTGGGAAACAAACCTAATTAGTAGTATTATTACATCAAAGGATGTATACATTTTATAACATTGGGGGCATAATTCCAGAAGTTCTCTAAAATGGTTGGATCAGTTCACAATTCTACCAACAGTATATTAATGTCTCAACTTTTCCATATTCCCTCCAACATTTGTCATTTTTCCTTTCTAACATTTTTGCCAACTTGATAGAGGTGAGACAGTATCCCAACAGGTTTTAATTTGTATTTGTCTAATTAATAATGATTTAGAGCATTTTTCATATAACTATATATATATATCTCCTTGCTTTTTTCTTTAAAAAATTATATCCTTTGACCATTATCAATTGGAGAATGACTCACAGTTTTATAAATTTGACCCAGTTCTTTATATTTCTGAGATATGAGGTTTTTATCCAAGACACTGGCTGTAAAATTTTTTCACCTAATTTTCTGCTTTCCTTTGAGTCTTGGTACATTGGTTTTTATTTGTACAAATGCTTTTAATCGAATATAATCTGTTGTGTGGAGATGCAAAGCATGGAATCCTTGCAAAGGTACAGGGATAGCCTCACCCAGAATTCCAGGGGACCTCCCTGGAGAACTTTGGGTGAGGGGGCAGTTGAGAAGGGTTGGAGACAGTTTTTTGGTGGGAGTGGATGTGAGCAGACACTCTGCTTGCTTCTCCTGACTTGGGGTTTCTCCTGAAGTGGCCATTATAGCTTAAGCCAGTGGTTTCTACTCATAGGGTTAGCCTGTTTGTTATTACTATTCTTCATTAATATAATTATATAATTATTTAGTGATTAGAGAGTAAGATATTTATCAATAGCAAAAATTAGAGAAGTTAATGAAAGTTTTAGGATAAAGGAAAGGTGACCCTGAACTGTTAAATTGATGCCCCCTTCACCCTCCTCACTGGAGGGGATGAAGCACTTAACTAAAACTGGCTCTCTTGCTATTGATAAATATCTTACTCTCTAATCACTAAATAATTATATAATTATATAATTATATTAATGAAGAATAGTAATAACAAACAGGCTAACCCTATGAGTAGAAACCACTGGCTTAAGCTACAATGCCCACCTCAGGAGAAACCCCAAGTCAGGAGAAGCAAGCAGAGTGTCTGCTCACATCCACTCCCACCAAAAAACTGTCTCCAACCCTTCTCAACTGCCCCCTTACACAAAGTTCTCCAGGGGGGTCCCCTGGAATTCTGGGTGAGGCTATCCCTGTACCTTTGCAAGGATTCCATGTTTTGCATCTCCACACAACAAATCAAAATTTCCAATTACATGCTATAATGAATTCTATTGTTAATTCATTAATTCTCTTATCTATAAATCTGATAGGCAATGTATTCTAGCTTCCTCTAATTTACTTATCTACTTTTATGTTTAGGTCATGTATCCATTTTGATCTTATCCTGGTAAATGATGTAAGATATGGTTTATATCCTAGTTTCTGCCAGATTGCTTTCTAGTTTTTCCAGAAAATTTTGCCAAGTAGTAAGTTATTATCCCCAAAGCTTAGAACTTTATATTATCAAATATGAGGTTACTATTATCATTTACTACTGTGTATTATATATAGTAGCCCTGGTAGGTATAGTCTAGGTACTTTATATTGCTTATTGTTATTTTAAATATAATACCTCTTATTATTTTTCTTGCAGGGCATTATTGGTACAATAGAGAAGTTGATCACTTATGTAGACTTATTTCATATCCTGCTATTTTTCTAAAATTATTGTATCAAATTTTAGTTGAATTTCTAAAACTTTCTAAGCATACTATCATATCATTCACAAAGAGATAATTTATTCATTATTTACAATAGAGATAGTTTATTTATTATTATAGTTTATGTATTTATTCTGATTCCTTCAATTTCTTTTCTTTCTTTTCTTGCTATTGAAAGCATTTCTACTACAATATTGAATAATAGTGGTGATAATAAGCATTCTTGCTTCATTCATAATCTTATTGGTAAGGCTTCTAGCTTATCCCTATTACAGATAAAGCTTGCCAATAGTTTTAGGTAGATATTTCTTATTATTTAAGAGAAATATCCATTTATACCTATACTTGCAAGTATTTTTAATAGGAATGAGTGTTGCATTTAATCAAAAGCTTTTTCTGAATCTATTAGTGTAACATATGATTTTTATTGATTTTGTTATTAATATAATCAACAATATTAATGGGTTTCTTTATTTTGAACTAGCCCTGCATTCCTAGTATAAGTCCAACTTGGCCACAGTGTCTAATCTTTGTGATATATTGCTGTAGTCTCCTATCTATCCTAGGACCTCTCAAGTCTTCTCCAGCACCATAATTCAAAAGCATTGATTCGGCAGTGCTCAGATTTTCTTAGAGTCCAACTCTCACAACCATACATTGACACTGGAAAAACAACAGCTTTGACTACATAGACCTTTGTCAGCAAGATGATGTCTCTGCTTCTCAGTATGCTGTCTTTGCCGTAGCCTTCCTTCAGTGCAGCGTGTCTTTTAATTTCGTGATTGAAGTCACCATCTGCAGTGATCTTTAAGACCAAGAATATGAAGTCACACATTGCTTCCCTTTCTTCTCTCTCTGTTTGCCAGGAAGCAATGGGACTAGATGCCACAACCTTAAGTTGTTTTTCTGTTAAGTTTCAAGTCAGCTTTTATATTCCCTTCTTTCCTCAACCAGAGGCTTATTAACTTATGCAAGTTTGCAAAGAGCATTACAAATATTTTCTCACTTGATCCTCACAATAACTCTGGGTGAGAGGTGCTATCATTAGCCACATTTTCACAGATGAGAAAACAGAGGCAGGCAGAGGTGACTTGTTAAGTGACTTGACTAGGGTCACATAACAAATAAAAAGCTAAGGCTGAATTTGAAATTAGGTCTTCCTGACTCCAGGTTCTATATGTTCCTAACACTGTGTGAGGCAGCACCAGGAGCAAAAAAATGGCCCACTAGAAAGTACTCTGGATTTGGAGTCAAAGGAATGAAGATTTGAATTCTATCTATGCCACTTACTCCCTATGTAACCCAGGGAAAATCACTTAACCCCTTTAGAACTCTGTTTCCTCATCTATAAAAGGAGGAGTCTGGACTAGATGACTTTTAATGTGACTTCCAGCTCTAAATCTATGATGCTATGAAAACAGAACACAAAGTCCATGACTTCAGGAGTGTGTAATCTACTTGGGGAGGCAAATATATATATATATATACATGTATATATATATATATGAATATATTCCTATCTCAGTATATATATGTGTGTGTGTGTGTGTGTGTGTGTTGAATAGAATGGTGAATCTGAAATCAGGAAGTTGTTGTTCAAGAGTCATGTCTGATTTTTCATAACTCCCTTTGGGGTTTTCATGGCAAAATTACTAGAATAATTCACTCTTTCACTAGTACATTTTATAGTTGAGGAAACTGAGGCAAACAGAATTTGAGTGAGTCGTCGAGAGTCACATAGCTAGTAAGTGTCTGAGGCCAGATTTGAACTTAGGAAGATGAGTCTTCCTGACTCTTCCTTGACTTCTTAGACATAAGCCTAGTCAGTAATACCCGAGTTTAAATTTTGCTTCTATCACATACTAAGTGGTTAACCAATAACTTAAACTCAGTTCTTTGGCAAGTCTTTAAGACTATAAATTGCAAAACATTGATAGATGGAGTTCCCTATAACTCTGTAATTTAGTCTCCCTCCCAAATCTGTGTGTATATTACTTGTCTCCCACTTAATTTAGATATTAAGGGAAGAAACTGTATTGTTTTTGTCTTTCTATCTCAAGCATAAAACTTAGTATCTTATGAATTTTGTGTTTGATATTATTAGTTATAAGGAATTACCTTCAATGATGTAAATTGGTAACCTTTCTGTAATTCAGTGATTGTTTGAGGGGACTAAGAGGTTACTCACGTTATTCATATTTGTGTGACTTTTCCCAGGTCACACAACCAGTATGTGTCAGAGGTAGAATTTCCATCTCCAAGGCTGACCCTCAGTACACTATGCCATATTGCCTCCGCCTTTGCCCACAGAAGGTGCTTAATAAATGCTTCCTAAATTGAATTGAATTCTTTCACTTTTAGTAAAGGATTCTGGGAAATAGTCGCTTATCATGTGGATCAGAAAATCTTCTTAAGAATCATCTTCTTCTTTCTTCCACTCTTTCCCCAGTGAATTAATAACAAATCTCTCATGTCACCCCTCTGTGTCCCCCAAGTGACTTGTTTAAGAGTCATTCATTCACTCTTGAAACTGGGGAAGTCATTGAATCACAACGCACAATGATTCACAGTCAGAGCAGAAAAACTACAGAGATTGATGGTATTTTTTCTGCTTGTCTCTTTTTCAGACCGAAGGAAGTAAAATGCTCTTCTTTCTTTTATTTCTGATTGTGGGAATGAAGCTCCGTCTGATAACAGGTAATAATAATAACCAAACATATCTTATTGTCTAATTTAGCTAGAACACATGTAAGAGTCTCAAACCACAGATGATGCCAGTGTATTTGATTGATGAGGGTGAGCAAAAGGATATGATCCTTTGTGTGACACTTCTACTGTTCCAGGATATATGGGGCCTCAGTAGACCATCGAGGAATATAAAAATGAATCAGGGACTCTCCCACTCAATAAAAGTCCTGAAAAATTCCATAGTGAGTTGCCCTTTCCCACTTCAGGGACCTCATATTTAGAATTACATACTGCAATTTGAGTGAAATGTTTCCATCAAAGTGATTTTTTCCCCATTTTCAAATGTCAATGTATCTTACTAACATTTGCATTTAAAGGAAAGCATTTTGTTTTAATACCTTAATGAGTTTAAATAACAAGGCAGCCCAGTGATACAGTAGGTAGATGTTGGTCCTACAATCACAGAGATTCAAATTAAAATATGGTCTCAGACATTTACTAGCTGGGAAAGTCATTTGACACTACCTGCCTCAGTTTTCCCATGTGTAAAATAGGGATAATTAAAGCACTTCTCTCCTAGGGTTGTTGTGCTGAACAAATATGATATATAATTCACTGCGAATATTAAAGTAATGCTGGCTATCATCATCATCATATCATTATTATGCCTCCACCAATGTTTCTTCAAAAAACTCAGAGATCTAGTCCACTGACCTCATTTTACAGATGGGAAAACTGAGGTCAAGAGAAAGTGAATTGCTGAAGGGTTTTCTGTCTCTTCTGTCTCTTAGTCTCCAACTGAAGGTGAAATTTCCATGCAATATACTGAGCTAGGTGATCAGGATACCCACTTTGAATTATCTTGCTTAATGAGGAGATCTCAGCCCTTCATCCCACAACCATTATCCTCTTCTTTCTTCATAATCAGTTTAATTGTATATTGATTTAGCTGACATGCTTTTCAGGGGCCCAAGGCAAACCAAGGTATTTATTGCCATATTACTGCTAATGGATCACAACAGGTTGAATATTGGGCAATGAATAGATGATGATAATAATAATAACAATAATATCCAGCTAATATTGTATAAAATGCTATTAACATAACATTTTACAAATAATTCATTTTATCTTCACAATAACCCTGGGAGGTTGATACTATTATTATCCCCATTTTATAGATGAGGAAATTGGGGCAAGCAGAGTTGAGTGACTTACCTTCAGTCACACAGTAGGTAACAAAGGCTAGATTTAAACTTGATGACAGATTCAGCATTCTATTCACTGTGCTACCAAGCTGCCTCTAGGTGCAGGTATGACTCCATGACAGAGTCTTATAACCATCCTCAAGCCCCAGAACTCCCCAATCCTGGGCTACACAGAGTTCATAAGAATTTTACCTAATTTTGGCTTCCTTGACTGAGGTGACCCAAGGAGTTATTGTCACTAGAGATTTTTTATACAGTAAGCTGGATAATAAAAACAGTGATTTGTTTTCAGTTTCCAGAAGTCATCATAGTTGCTAGCTGAGAGCTATGCCACACTACAAAAGATGCAAAATATCACACTTACCTAAAAGTGTTTAGTGTTCCTCAAGTCCCTGGCTCTATCAGCTAACAGAAGAACACACAAGATAGGCTGTTTAAATAAAATCAAAGGCAAGGGCCCAAGGTCAGAAATTCTGGAACTTTTCTTTTTTAATCTGTAACAGACAGATCAATGTGGCTATATCCATCCATGGACATTTAGTATGAGTTTGTGTATGTACTATTATTTGAGTGGAATACTTGGATAAAGTCTCCTTTCATAATTACTTAGTTTCTTCAATTGTATTAGAGAAGCAATCATACTTGTACCATCTATCTCACAGGAATGATGTGTGGAAAGCATTTTGTAAACTTTCCAGTGTTAGAGAAATGTTAGTACTGAAATTCTATTTATTGTGCCTATAGATTATTAAATCAGCAAATATTTGTAAAATACCTGCTTTAAGCCAAGCACTCTGCCAGGTTGTGCTATGTCTGTCTGTCTCCTTCTGCCTTTGCCCTCTTCCTTTCCTTTCCTCTCATCTGAAAATATTTTACACATATTTTGGAATTATTTGTGTATTTGTTCTTTCTCTCTCTCTCTCTGTCCCTCCCTCCCTCCTTTTCTCCCCCTCTCTATCCTCTCTCTCCTCTTCTCTCTCTCTCTCTCCACACCCAAATACATATATATTAATACATATGTGTGTATGTATATTTTGCCTTTCTTTGAATCCCCAGCACTTAGCATGGTCCTTGACACATAGTGGGCACTTAGTAAATACTTAGTAAATGCTTGATTATTAACTGACTCTCTTGTTCAAAGAAAAGCTATTTTGATATCAGTGTATAATAACAGCTTTGTGATATTTTTATTTGAATAAAGTTATATATAGTAATTATCCTAATTTCTAAAATAAGGATATAGTTGTATACTTGCTTTATAGCATAGAGTTTGGTACAAAGATATAAATGTTAGCAGCCATTGCCCTCAACAAGGTTATGTTATATACTAGGATATAAGAGAATACATTTAAAGAAATATAAGGCAATTGAAAGTATTAACAAATGGAGAAAATTAAGGAAGTTTCATTGAGCAGGTAACATCTTAGCTGAATCTAAAGGAAGAAGATTCTGAGAGTTGGGTCTTAGGAAGTTGTGCAATCCAGGTATAATGCCAGACTTTGATAGATTTTTTTTATGCCAGATTAAGGAGTTTACATTTTATCTTAAAGGCAACAGTGAGCCAATGAAGGTTTTGGCATATGTGGAGTTTTATCACTGAACCCTAATCACTCCAATTAATTTTAGCCTTCATTTTTCCAATTACTAATTTGTTCAATCAAAATACTTAGTGAGCACCTATTAAGGACAAGGCACCATCATCTTCCTAATTCACCCAGGTTAGCAACCTAGGTGTTCATCTGGACTCCTCGGTCTCACTCCTCATTCACTTTGGGAAGTGGGGCAGTATCTTAGGAAGATTATTTTGGCAGCTGAATAGGAGATGGCTGAGAAAGGGAGGAGTTTGGAAGCAGAGAGATCAGTTGGAAGATTATTGCCACAGTCTAAGAAAGGAATGATGATGACTAGAAATAATTGGTAGTCTTGTGAATGGAGACAAGGAGACAAATGTGAGAAATGTTAGAAATAGAAAATTCAGTACATTGGCTATAGGGAGGAAAGGAAAAGGGAGAATCAAGGCTGATGCTGAGGTTTATGAAATGGCAAGATGGGGTGGATTGTAGTGCTTTGAACAGAAATACGGAAGTTTATGATTTGGCATGAAACATATTGGGAAGGAGGCCCCACTACAGGATCTTTAAAAAGGAGGTAGTTAGGTAAAAAATGTTTGAAAAGGGGAATTTTTGATTGACTCTATTGGAAAGGAGAGAGTTGTATTAGTCAAAGTGTAGAATGTTTAGGGATATAAGAAAGAGAAGTGACAGTGTATCCAAGAAATAAGACAAAAGAAAGAGTCACTAATGGAAAAGATAGAGAAGAGCCCCAAATGAAGTAATGAGGCCACAGATTATAGACTCAAAAACTGTCAGATTTGGAAGAGTAGTTAGAGATCATCTAGTCCAAATCTTTGATTTTATAGGGAAACTTGAGGTGGAGATTATAGGAATTGACACACATTAAGTTTATTCATAGTGACAGTTTCTTAATGTCAAGGGCTCTTTTCACTGTAGTAATCCATAGGGGTGATATGAGATTGGTCTCTTTTGACCCAATTAAGACAAAATTAGGCTTTGTAGGCAGACAATTCCAGGGTGCTTTCATTTTGTTTTCCTCTACAGGTTTATTTACAGTGACTGTTCCCAAGGAGCTATATATGGCAGACTGTGGTAGCAATGTGACAATGGAGTGTAACTTTGATACTGGTGGGCGAGTGGACATTGAGGAATTAAGAGTCTCTTGGACAAAGGATAAAAAGAAAATTGTGAATTTTCCTAACAAGCAGGAAGACCTGGAAATTCACAGTGAACACAGTAGAAGAAGAATGACATTGATAGAGGACCAGCTATACATGAGGAAGGCCTTACTTCATATTAAGGATGTCCAAATAACGGATGCTGGCCAGTATCATTGCCTGATTTTTTATGGGGATGCTGGTGACTACAAGTACGTCACTCTGCAAGTAACAGGTTGGTTATCTTATAAGAGTATGGAAAAGTAAATGATCATATGTGAAAGTGTGTGAGGGTAAGTAAGGGTAAATGAAGTTATGTTCTAGAATGTGTAAGAGTTTTTTATGCATAAAGTCTCCAATTCTGGGCTCGAGTAAACAGTTTACTCCTAGGGAGGTCAGATCCTAAAGAGAGGGAAGCAGACATTTTCTTGTATGTTCTAGTTCATTATGGCCCTTTCCTGAAGTCCAGAGTTAGCATAGAAAGAATGATAGATTTAGAGCCAGACAGCCTGGGAAAAAATTCTGCCTCTACAACTTATTAGATAAGTGATGTTGGACAAGTCATCTAACTTCTCTGGGTTTCAGTTCCTCACCCACAAAATGAGCAATTTGGATAAGATGACTGTTAAGATTCCACCCAGCTTTAAACTTATGGTCTCATAATCTTTACAATAAAACTTATGTCTAGCGTCTCCATTAAAAGGGATTATAAGAATCCGTTCTGGAAAAGGGTACTTAATGTATAAAACAGTAATTACAGGTTTAAGATAGATATTTACTTCCTTCACAGCAAAAGAAATACTTATAAGGCAAAAGGCTCATACAGGCTCACTAATACACTCTTAAGAAATAAAATATACTCGAATCTCCAGGAGGCACTGACCTATGGAAAACTTATAGAACTGCTGGATATATATGAATTTCATATTCACCTCAGATATGTACTGTCAAAGCAGTAGCTGAGTGTCCAAATTCTGGACATCCAGGCATGAATGGCTCATTTTCCTAGAAGAGGTCATCTTCTCTTCCAAGATAGCTAGAGTTACAGGGAACCTCCTACTAAGCAAGCAACATCCAAATCAATGACTCTATAGCCCTTGAGCTCTGAGGGTAGCCATCAAGACTGAAAGCAGTAATCTCTTGAGATCATTGTTTGGTCACTTGTGCTCAAGGGAAACACACACATGCATACACACACACACACACCACACACACACACACACACACACACACACACACACACAAACACACACACACACACACACAGCAAAAGAAGCAGCCAAGAATTTGAGATTCCATCTCAGACTCATCTAGGCCAGTATCTGTTCTCACTGCTATAGCTGCTGCTGGGAAGCAAGTGAGGGGTGAGAAAAAATACATTCTCCATGCCCCAAATGCCACCTTTTCCAAGACACTGTTCCTGATTCTCTCAATTATTAGTGCTCTCCTCCTTGAATAACACTTAATTTACTATATATAATCTCATATTTTTTTGCATTGATTTATCTACTTATATTTTGTTTTCCTCAGTGGGCTCTAAACTTCTTTATGAAAGAAATTCTTTTGTCTTTGGATCTTTAGTACCTAACACAATGACTGGGACTTGGAGGTCTTTGATAAACGTTCCTGATTCACTTAAGCTACCAAGAGTAAAAGAGGCTACCTCCAAAGATAGAGGTCTCACTTTCTTTCAAATTCCATGTTAGTGGTCATCTATTATGACTGATATAGGTAGGATTCCTCCCTAAGCATGAGGCTAGACCCAGAGGCTTTTAATATCCCACCTCTAATATTCCGTAATAGGATTCCATGAAAATTGCTCATCTTTTCTTAAGAAACTTTCCCTCAGCCCAACTTCCACATTTTGTGGAGGTGGTTGAGTAATGCTTCCATCTTACTTCTCAAACAAGGAGATGATGTGGATTTTTGATATGGCTGTATATACTTAGCTGCATACATGTTTCCTTGGATAGAAGCTAAACTTCTTTAGGGGAGGAATGGCTTCATTTTTGTTTTTGTGATCCCAGAACCTAGTATACCACCTGGCACATAATAGTTGCTTAATAAATGCTAATTCAAAGTTTCTCAAATCCTTTTCTACCAAACATTACTCCCTTATATTTTTTTCCTCTCAGCCCCCATGTCAAAATCTCTAATCCACCCACTAGTCATATTCTGACTGGGTTACTTTATTCAATTAAAAAAAATCTTTATTGTAACTTTCTAGGTCCTGGTTTTCCTGCTTTAATCCTCTCTCTAGAAAAAGGATACCAAAATTACCATTTCATATAATGTAATGTACAAAGTGGACATTTTCTGTTGGTGGTGATGATGATGACGATGATGGCAGTGTTTGCCTAATGTTGCTTTCATGTCTTTTGTGTGCTGTTTCTCTGTATATCAGGATCGGTAATGTTCAGCTTTAACTAGTGAGTAGCCTAAGAATTACATGAACTAAGCTGACTTTCAATCCTACCCAGGAAAGTAAAACTTTCCTCACTGTTGCTATTGCTTTCATTCCCAGCTTCCCACTTTCTTTATTTCCCCTTATGCTTTAATATCCTTAATACCCTTGTACAAAAAGTATTCATTTAATCATGCATTAATTCATTCGACCAACCTTACACATCTATTGTGTGCCAAGCATTACTTGTAGATACTAGAAACAATGAAGTTTAGACAAGATAGGATCCCTGGCCTTTGTGAAGCTTACACAATAGCAAATTGTAATAGTGGTTTGCTTATTAGTGATAGTATAGAGGAAAGACACAAACACAGACAACTATAATATATAATATTACATGATTTAGTGTGTTAACTAGGTAGAAACCACATAAAATTCTACCTCCTTCAAAAAAGCCTTCTGTGCCTACCTGGAACTCTGGTAATGATTTCCTCTACTTTTCACCCAATGCCAACAAGAAACTCATATTTTCCACAGCTCACTGATGTCCACAAATTAGGTCAATATTTACTGAATTACTTTTAGCTCAGTACCTTGCTATATATCATTTTCTCTCATATACAGTTTATCTTTGTATAAAACTAACATTTTAAGGCTTGCAAAGTACTTTACAAACATTACCTAATTTTATCTTCACAATTCTGGGCAGTAAGTGCTATTATTATTCTCATATACTACTGAAGAAACCAAGGTAGCCAGAGGTCACATGACTTGTCTAGGATCAGACATAGTAAGTGTCTGACGGGTTTGATCTCAGGTTTTCCTGATTCCAGGTCTAAGACTCTACCCACTGAGCAACCAGAATCACTAATGCCCGTTTTAGGTCTTCAGTGTCTAGGTTTACTTTTTAGTAATATCCAAAGAACAATTAGGTGTGTGAGTATTAAGCAAATACCATCAACTAATGATTATTTAAGGTTATCTAGTTCTTGCTTTCCTCCAGCAGAGGAAATGAAAGAATACTTTTCTTCATACAACTTACATTTTCTTGCTAGTGGTCCCCCAAAAAAGCTTTAGTTGAAAAAATTAAAAAGGCATTCTGCATGACAAAACCAGTGGAAATGTGCATCGGCCATGGGTGGGGGGAGTGCGGGGGGGTGAAGGGGAAAGCAGGAGCATGAATCATGTAACCATGTTAAAAATGAATATTAATAAATGTTTAAATTTAAAAAAAGGCATTCTGAAAGTTTTAATTAATTTTTCAAATTAGTTCAATAAATACTTGTTAACTTACTATGTTCAGGCTCTGCTAGACAGAAATATATTATATAGATATAGGAAGAATAAATATGAAAAGTAACAGTTCCTGCTCTCAAGAAACATATGATCTCAACCATTCTGGATGGCAATTTGAAACTATGCCCAAAGGGCTTTAAAAGACTGTCTACCTTTTGATCCAATCATATCACTGCTGGGTTTATATCTCAAAGAGATAATAAGGAAAAAGACTTGTACAAAAGTATGTATAGCTGTGCTCTTTGTGGTGGCAAAAAATTGGAAAATGAGAGGGTGTCCTTTGATTAGGGAATTGCTAAACAAATTGTGTTATTTGTTGGTGATGGAATACTATTGTACTGAAAGGAATAATGAACTGGAACAATCTCCAGGAATTGATGCAGTGAAAGGAACAGAACTAGGAGAACCTTATACACAGAAAGGGATACACTGTGGCACAATCAAATGTAATGGACTTCTCTACTAGCAGCAATGCAATGATCCAGGACAGTTCTGAGAGACTTATGAGAAAGAATGCTATCCATATCCAGAGAAAGAACCAGGAGTAGAAACACAGAAGAAAAACAACTGCTTGATCACATGGGTCGAGGGGATATGTTGGGGATGTAAACTCTAAGCAATCACCCTAATGCAATTATCAATAATATGGAAATAAGTCTTGATCAATGATACATGTAAAACCCAGTAGAATTGCTCATTGGCTACGGAAGGGGGTGGGGTGAGAGGAGGGGACGGAAAGGATATGAATCATGTAACCATGGAAAAATATTCTAAATTAAATTAATTAAATAAAAATTTTCAAATCACAAAAAAAGAAACCTATGATCTACAAGGAAGGAATAGAGTCCATTACACATGATTTAATATTAATACAAGATAATATATGATAAAGATAAAGGAAAGATGCAACTAAAATACTCTAGGACCCTTATTGTAATTCTATTTGCTCTCTTGCCCATGATGTCATTGTAAAGCTATGATGATGAGCATAGTTTTCTTTATTTTTTAAAAGCAAGGAAGGGGGATTCCTTACATCCCAATAAAGCATAAGTTCCTTGAGGGCAGGAACTGTGTCATTTTTCATATTTATATTTTATATATGGATGTGCACACAGACATATATGTTTAAATATTTCTACCTAGCAGAGCCCTATACATAGTAGGTGTAAGGATGAGATTTGTGCAAGTGGCATGGGACCAAAGGAGCCATTATTACATAGGTGACTATTTAGAATTTATTGAACTGAACTGAAAAATTAATTAAAACCCTCAGAGTACCTTTTTAACTGTTTCAACTAAAGTTTTTCTTAGGGTCAACTAGAAAGAAAATGTAGACTTTATGAGGGCAAGGAAGCAAGGAATGAATGAAGTAGAAAAGGAAAACTCACTCCATTTTAATTTTTTTCTATTGTTCAGCTTCCTACCAGACAATAAATATCCAAGTCATCAGGGTCCCAGGAAGCAATGAAATGGAGCTTACCTGTTGGTCTAAAGGCTATCCACTGGCAGTGGTATCCTGGACAAACATCAGTGTACCTGTGAATACCACCCACTCAAGCACCCCTGAGGGTCTCTACAACATTACCAGTGTTCTGAGGCTAAAGACAAACACCCATAGAAACTTCACTTGTGAATTCTGGAATCCAGCTACCCAAGAAAGGACAACAGCTATTCTGGACACTAACGTTTTAGGTAACATCTCTCAAACATCAGTGGCTAGCAGTGGAAGAGTGGTTTTTATCAAATGCTTTTTGGCAACAACTCTGCATAAACCATGCAAGTACAGTAGCCAGTTTTCAGAGACTACAGTTGATCATCAGCTTCTGTCTTTTCCTTGGGAAACCTAAACCCCTAATGGCGATAACCCACATTTTGATGTCTCTTTTAGTATTCTGAAGTTCTATTCTCACGACAACTCTGAAAGCATTTTTAGTCCCTTTTTACAGATGATGAAACCAGAGCAAAATGACTGACTCATAATTGTGCAGCTAGTAAATGTCAAAGTTGAAATATTCAAACTCAAGCTTCCTGAGTCTGAGACCAGAAAGTTTTATATAAATCATAGACTTTAAAAAGTGCTTCACATTCTGGATTTCTGTCTCCTTTAAAAGAGGCTCTAGGCATAAAGATTTATTGACCTCCAAATACTTCTTTACCTTTCTTAATCCTCTCCTCTCTTTTTCCTTAAATATTATATACCCTTCAAGAGAGATGCGTCTTTCATAAAAGCTTTCCAGATGATTTAGTCTTCCCTCCTCCACTGTCCAACCCAGCAAATGGTGCCTTTTGTCTCTTCTCGGGGTGTTTTATTGTTTGCTGGCTTTCTGTTTGTAATCTCAGCTCCACTATTTACTACTTATACTATTTAGGGTAAATAACTTAATCTTCTGGGCTTCAGTTTCCTCATGTATAAATTCAGGGGGTAAGCCAAATGACCTCTAAAGTCCTTTTTAGTTTTAAATGCTTTTATATAAAAGGGTTTCCTTAGTATTTTTCCAGTTGTGTGACTGTAGGAGTCAATTTTTCTAAGCCTCTGATATTTCATCTGTAAGTGGGGGTAGTAATATGTAATATGTGTTTTATATATATGTATATGAATATACATATATATAATAAAATATAATACCCAGGGTTATTGTGAGAAAAGCACTTTATATGTCTTAGAGTACTATATAAATGGGAATAATCATAATTATTATTATCATTAACATTATTTCTATCCATTGGGTTTATTCCAGGCACCCAAAGTCATGCAAAAATCTAATATCTTCCTTTCCAATTCCTTCAACCATTCTGATATATGATAATGGATATGGGTATGGCTCTTTCCTGAAGTGCTCTTCATTGTTCTTCTCTCTATTCATACCTTCAAGGTTGTATCAGCGATTTTGATAGTGTGTTCCCTACTTGATAGTATTTTATTGAGTATAGTACAATATAGATTTTGATACTATTTCCCTCTGTGGCTATTATGAACTCTAAAATTACTTGGTTACTTTCTCCCGGGGTTTGCAATATTTCTATGCACCAACCAATTTCTTCCTTGTTGGTGAGAATTAGAGTACTACTAGAAATATTACTAGAAGAGTAACTTATTTTATGACTTCCTCTACTTTCTGAATAATAAAACTAGTATCAGGTAAAGCATTTGTCAGATGCTCTGCTTTTTAGTAGAATGAGTCTTTTAAGAAATAACCATATCATTACTATTATGTTTTGTTTTTGAGTTAATTTGAAAGCTTATTTTTCTAAATTTTTTTTTGTCATTATTTTCTTAACTCAGAAAACACTTCAACAAAGATTTGCATGTACGAAGGACAGAAAAGCAGGATTTCCTAAGTCAATTCATTTTGCTCAGCATCAGTTCACATAAGTTTTTCTGAACTTCTCTGACTCCATCCTTTTCACTATTTCTCACAACATAATAACATGATTATATTCAAAATCCATAATTTAGTTAGCCATTCTTCAATTGATGTGCACTCTCTTATTTTCCATATCTTTGCTACAACAACCACATTACACATGAAGTGTTACTTTGGATATTTCTATATCTGTGGGTTTATTCCCTCTTTCTGGAGTCTCTTTGGGTTTTTGTAATATCTCTTGAAAGAAATTCATGTATATGCTCCTTTTGACAAGATAACCTCATTTCTCCCTCTGTTAATTTTCACCCAAATGTTCTGCTCTGTCTGTATCCTCATGTTCATGGCTTGCCATATCCTTTCTGATACAAAGATAATATACTGCCTCTTCTATCTGATCTTTATTTTTCTTTTGAGCAAGGCATTATCTTTAATGATTCCAATAAACCAAGCAAACACTTATTAAGTACCTCTCCTGTGCCTGGCACTGTGCTCTCTATTAGAGATACAAAGACAAAAATGAAATAGTCCTTGCTCTCAAGGAGTTTACCTTCTATGGGCAGAGTAGACAATGAATATTTATTGACTGGATGTCACCTGTGCTGGGTCACTTCAATCCCAATAGTCCTCTAATGAATTATGTTGATGTATATACAAAGGCAAGAAAACTCTATGGTAGCTGTTACTGGTTCTATGGTTTCTTGGCGTTAATACCATCAATGATGTCTCTGTAGTCATATTGCCTAAAGACCTCATAATTTCTGTTTCTTAAAATGCCTTAGGTGTTTCCACTTCACTGCATTTAGATTTGTTTACCTCTTCTCTATAGTTCATGTCACCCTGACCATCTGCTCTTGGCTTCTGAGAATGACCACACTCTTCTCGTTATTAGAGTGGTTAAGAGCCCTTCTCAAAGTATCATCAAGGGAAACATAAATGGAAATCATGAACCACTGTACCCCAGAGGCTTATTGAATGATTTGACATATATCCAAATTCTAGTAGCCCAACATGTTAGGTACTTAATGATATTTGGCTCCTTGAACCATTTCTTGTTTGTTTAAAACAGAAATTCTTTCTGGTAAGTTCATTTTTTAAGGGAGGAGCTGAACAATGAGCTCCTAAAAATCTATTAAGCTGCCTGACCCAGCTTCGGTTGTCTCTGGTCATAAGAGAGTCATAGAAACCCCTATCACTTTATTAGTTATGATGCTGGCCTAACCAATAAACCTTATATAATCGATAAGCAAGTACCAATTTTATTTGACCCAATTCAATTCAACTGTTATTTCCTGAGTAACTGATAAGAATTTGGCAGCTTGGTAGGTTGCATGAGGCAGGCAGTCCAGTGTAGTTGTTCATGGTGCATATCTAAATCCATGTTAGAATTGGTTATTTATTAACAGTGTTCTGGTGTAACTTATTTTTGCAGATCAGAAGGATAATACAAGTATAAAATCATCCCAGACTTATGTTTTCATTTTCACCTGCATCATCATCTTAATTTTTATAGCAGCATTGATATTTCTTATAAGACGGCTCTGCCCAAAGGTTGTTCACAGAAAAGGTAAGCCCAACTGTTTCTATGATTTGCTTCGACTCATAATGGAAAGTGGAATGGACTTTGCTGGAGTCAGGAAATTAGGGATTCAAATCTTGGCTCTGGTCTTAATAACTGAGCAAGTCACTTTATGTCCTTGGACTCAGCATTTTCATCAAATTCATTAAATGAGTTAGAACTATATAATCTGTAAGGGTTTCTTTTAGCTCTCAGTTTTATGTCTCCATGATGCTATAAACTCCACCCTGACCTGCTGGTTTTGATTTTATATTCTCTTTGTCTTTCCATACTTGTTTTTGCTTTTTAAAATTAAAAAAAAATTGTTTTGTTTTTGAAGGAATGTTCTGTTCCTTCAGCCATGACTATTTGCCTTGTTCTGCTTAGTCTCTGATCCAAGGCTATATTAATGTTTATGAGATCCAGATGTTAAAAGAGTAAATGTGCTGGCTCTGAGTTCCATTTAGGTCAGGGTTAGCCTTTCAAAGACTGTGCATAGAGGCATACATACTCATCATGGAAGGGACCTCAGTTGCTATCTCTTCTAACCCTTACCAATGTCCTTTTGAAGACTTCAATAATAAAGAACTCCTTACCTCCTGAGGCAGTACATTCACATTTACACACAACTTTGATTCTTAGAAAATTTTTCCTTATCCTGAAACCAAATCTACATATCTGCAATGGACACACATTCTTTGTAGTTCTGCTACTCTGGGGCCAAAAAATAAAGTCATTTCCAAGTATTAGAACTCCTAGTCCAGTGCTCCTTATAAAAGAAATATGATCAAGCACCCTAAGGAAGTCTTTTTGACTTGAACTTCAGAATTCATCTCTGACTCTCACCATCATTAGATTTTCTAGAAAATCTTTTAGGGATTTCTCCCCAATATATTTAGGGTTGGGCGTTTGGACATTGAGAGAAATATAAATGAAGAGGTCCCTGCATGGTCCCCTTCCTTCTTTCTTCTTATCCTACTGGCCCCTTACTTACTCTGTCCTAAAATCTTAAAGCAGGTAAGAAAAGCAAAATACTTTGACTAAAATCCCGCAAAATGGAAGACCAGTCATGATGTCAGTAGTGTTTGATACTGGATTTAGAGTGAGAGAACTTCATTTCCAAATCTAGTTTGACCATGTACCACTTTTGTGATGTTCAGCAAGTCACTTCCCTTCCCTAGTAAGTATTGTCTTCATCTCTAAGACTAAGTAGTTACTCTAAAGGTTCCTTCTGACTCCAGATCTTAAGATCTTCTGATTTCCTAGTGAGAAGGTTCAAGTCCTGCATGTTTGTCACTGGCTTTCATGGGAGGCCCTTATCTGCAAAACCAACAGGATAGTTCGTAGGGTATGTCTGGTACTTTCCTAAACAATCTGTTTATTAGAATCAAGCTGGTCCCTCCAAAGGACCACAGCCCTGGTTCCCCATTCCAAAATAATGAGGGAAAATAACATGTATTATCTATCATATGATACTCCAACTGGGGAAATGCCTTTTTTATTAGCTTAGTCATTATTTCTATATTTATGTTCATCATGAAATAAAACCCTATCTTTGTTGATTAGTTTCCTGATTCTGTAGTCATGAGGTTTTGGAGCAATACCCTAAAGATCTATAGAACTGAAGGCTGGAAGTGTCATTGAGCCTCCACTATTTATTATATAAAACACAGAAACTGGAAAGGGGTGAGGAGGAGGGCTGCAAAAAGAGAGCAAGTGAAATCTTTGACTTAAAGAGGAAGAATTAGGAGACAGCCCTACAGAAATGATACTGAACTTGCTTCCTATTGGCAAATTTACTGCCCTACTTATCACTATCACAAGCTCTCTTCATCCCTCAAATTCTACCTCTGCCAACAAAAGTGTTTTAAAACATCCCACCTTATAATAAACAAGCATAATCAAGCAAAACAAATCCACACATTGACCATGTCAAAAATGTACATTGTCCTTTGTCAATTTTGTCCAGGATGAGCTCTAGTCCATCATCTCTGGCTCAAAGATATAAGAATTATTCTTCAACTCAAGAAGAAGCAACACAGTCTTTTGTCCCTGCAGTCTCTGAGAAATATAATAATAATGAGGATGATAATAATTATTATAGCAGCTAACATTTATATAGTACTATACATTTTACAAAGTGCTTTCTCTGTATACAAAATGACCATGCAGTGTTTCTACTCCCTCTCACTTATTCTCCAATTATTCACATGTATAAAATATATACACGTATATATGTATCCATGTAAGGTATATATGTCTTCATGAACTGCCAAAATATTCATTTATGATTCGATTCATGAGAAGCATGGATAGATACCTCCTGAATCTGGCTCCCTCTCCAAGGGAGACTGTGATTTCTGCCTTGAGAGGATCAGGAGAAAGACCATGACTGAATGCATGTTCCTTCCCTTACTAACTTCTAGAGTAAAATCAGGTTAGAATTATGTCTGTCTCTCCCCAAAATATCTCTAGTGGCACAATGGTTTGTAGTTCAGGAAAAGAACCTCTTTTCTCCTATAGGAAGGGCAGCTTGTGTAACCAGAGTTTGATGAGAAGGAGCTAACCTGGCAAGTATAAAGACTACCACAAATAGTAAGTAGCAAGCAAATAGATTTATCCATACAAAATGACAAAAAAGAAATTGGAGAAATTCTACAGATTAGAATGTACCAGAAAGTCTACAAATGAATGAGGACTTCTGTTGGGAATGAGAAAACATCTCAGATCAAACTAGGAGCTCCAAACTCATTTTTTACCAGCAGAACTACGTACAAGTGGAAAATGTTGCCTAAGGAGGTGGCAAGTTCCTCTTCCAGAGGTCTTCAAGCAAAGGTTGCATGACCACTTGTTGGGTACATTCTAGAGAGCAATCCATGGTTTGGAGTAGATATCTTCTGAGATCCCATCTATGATTCTACTGATTTGTCTTTGTATTTCCAATGCCTATCCATGCTTTGAACATGGTAATCCAATAATAAATGCTTATTGAATTGAATTGGCAGGACTGGCCTTATGTTCCTCAACAGAGTCAGAGTAGATTGGTACTGACAAGTATAATTTCAGAAAGACTATCAATATCTCCCTTTAATACCATATGTCACACTGAACACAAGAATTCTCGAGACAATAATTTGGGAAGTGTTGAACTAGGTCATCTTTAAAATTCCTTCCAAAATTAATATTATTCCAACATTATCATCATTATTAAGTTGCTATTCTGTAATTTTATAAAGTTCAGCTATTAGTGAATCTCTCCTTAGAGTCAGTAAGTATTCTTTTAAAAAAATACAAATACCAAAAAAAAATACAAATACCCTTGAGATAGTAAACACATGAACTATTACCTATATTGAAATCTTAGTTAATTTATTGAATTGATTTATTTGATATTTTTCTCTGTGACGGCTGAATGGATTATAGTTTAGGTAGTAGAGTTCTGAACTCAAGAAATCCAGGGTCAAATCCTGCTTTGGACACTTAGTTAGCTATAAGACCCTGGGCAAATTAGTTAACCTCTCTGCATCTCAATTTCATTATCAATAAAATGAGGAGGCTGGTCTAACTTTATGATATAATACCAGAGAAATGAGGAATTATAAAAAGAGAGAAAGAGGGAGGGATGTTAATGGGGAAGGGCCAGCGTCTAGGAAAGTCATTTCTACAAAAATGTAGAATGACAATATATCACAATTTTCAACATTAAAACACTGGACACCAAGAAGACAAGGGTACATGAAGGGGAACTGAGAAAGTGGCCAAAGGAAACCTTACTTGACAATACTGCATAGGATTCACATTGAGAGTTGGGCTCCTGCATTATATAGGATCCAATTTATGATCCCAAATCGATATGGATTTTATTTAAAGGTAATTCTTTTTTTGGTACTGTTACAAGGCCACAGGAAATAAAGCTAGAAGGAACCTTAACAGCTATTTGTTCCAGCTCTGTAATTTTTTAGTCAAGGAAATGGAGGTCCCAAAAGTTTTTGCTCCATTTCCACAGGTAAAATTAGTAGCAAAGTCAGAATTGGACCCTGAGACTCCAAATCCAATATTCGTTCTACTATATCCTATTTAATTTATCTTCCTAAGATCAAATACATTTTCTTGTTACTATTGATACAACTTGATTCATTACTCTCCCCTCGCACCACCAGATTCATTGCCCAAGTAGTATAAAAGGAAATGAACGTTAACTGTAAGTGGACCCAATCTTTCTTTCACTTTTCACATTTTTTTCCTCTGTCAATACAAATAGGGAAATATACCACTGTTCTAATAATAAGCAATGGGAAATGAAACAATTTTATATTGTAAATTGGACATTCCTGCTAACTTCCTGTTAGTCAAAATACTTTCTTTGTATCATGGAAGATTAATTAGAATCAACAGTAGATTTGGAGTCAAGACACTATCCTAGGCCCAGACCAGCCATTTACTAGCTACGTGACCTTGGGCAAGTAATTTACCTTCTCTATTTTTGGGTTGTTTAGATTAATGATCATCGTACCTTCCCTACCTGTCTCATAAGATTGGTTTTATGTGTGTGTGTGTGTGTGTGTTTCAAATGAGGTAATGTGCAAACTATAAAATGTCATAGAAAAGTCATGCCATCTCTTGTTATCATTACACAGTTGCTCCAAATAAGAGCAGAAATCAGTTATTGTTCAGCTCTAGGGGATTCATAGAAAGTCTTCCCCAGATAGCAAGGATGTCTTCTGTAGCACAGTAGCACCACTGTCAATTAGCAGTTAGGAACTTAATGCTAAAAGGTACCTAAAGAGACCTCTAGTTCACAAGCCCCCCAGCCTCATCACAAGATGGCAGGGCAGTTGATGCCGGGTTGTTAGAATTGGTTGGGGATATATAGTTTATTCAATAGACTGAGACCTCACACTTTTACATTTTCTTGTTTGATCTTTATCACAACCGTTCAGAGGTAGGTGCAATTATTGTTTTGTTTTGTTTTGTTTTGTTTTGAAACCCTTGTACTTCGGTGTATTGTCTCATAGGTGGAAGGGTGGTAAGGGTGGGCAATGGGGGTCAAGTGACTTGCTCAGGGTCACACAGCTGGGAAGTGGCTGAGGCCGGGTTTGAACCCAGGACCTCCTGTCTCTAGGCCTGACTCTCACTCCATTGAGCTTCCCAGCTGCCCCCGGTAGGTGCAATTATAATCCTCGTGCTATAGGTACAGACCATCACCTCATTTCAAGGAAGGAGGTCAGCATTGCCTCCTGAGGCTGCCTTCAGATCTATGGTTGGCCTCCAAATTGTGCCATTTACCAAAAGAAGCTTGTTTATTGCCCTTCTAAGGCATTTCAGAATGACTTTTACAGAAACTGGTGCACCCATTTTGGTTGGCCTCCCTGTCTCAAATCTCTTCCCTTCATGCCATCTTCTACTAAGCTGCCTGTGGCTTTCCTACAATGAAAGTGCCACCATTTCACCCTTTAATCAACAAACCCCTTTATTCAACATACTCCAAAGGCTACCATTAGCTTTATTTACTCAACAAATTCCAGAAGCTATTATTACCTCTAGGATCAAATAAAATATATTCTGTTTGGCTTTTAAAACCCTTTATAATCTGGCTCATTCCCACCTTTCCAAGCATCTTATGCTTTACTCTCCATCATGAACACTACAATCCAATGACACTGGCTTCCTTGTTGTTTCTCACACCAGACCCTCCATTTCCCTTTTCTATGACTTTTTAATTTATTTACACTCTATGCCTAGAATTCTCTCTTCTAGTCTCTACCTCCTGGCTTCCCTGACTTACTTTAAGATTTAGCTCATTTCCACCTTCTTCAGACTTGCTGGTCCCCATAGCTGCTGGCACTTTTCCCTCTGAGATCAACTCTCATTTAGACTATACATGTCTTATATTTTCTTAGTTATTTACATGTTTTTCTTCACCTTTAGGGTGAGCACTTCTTCGGGGCAGGGCATATTTCTGCCTTTGTTTGAAATTACAGCATTTAACATGGTGCCTAGAATATAGTAAATGCTTAATAGATGCTTGTTGACTGACTAACTATGGAGGTTAAGGGATTTGCCCAAAGGCACATAGGTAGTGAGTGACAGAGGAAGGATTTGAACCCAGGTCCTCTGAATCTAGAGTCAATGCCCTCTTCATTGCCTTTTGGTGTTTGAGAGTCTGGTCAAAGCCCAGAATCATTGGAAAGGATGTAAATATGTTTCTTCAGATGCTTTTCCCCCTGATTGTGAAACCGGCAGTTCTAGCAATCTCCCTGAGAAAATGGTATTTCCTTTCCAGTCATTTCTGGATAAGTCACTTAGCAATATACATAAGTTCAGAAGTTAATCAAAATTCACTTTAAAAGTCATATGTAATTTCCACCTAACTTGGGAAGGCATTAGAATAAATGGATGGCATTAGAATAATAGAAAGGATCCAGTCCAACCATGTCTGTACTCCTATATATACCTCCACTGTAACGATGAAGAAACAAATTCTGCAATTTGGCAGGAGCATCCCAGATATTAAGTAAAAAGGTCAGGATTTCAATCCAGCCCTCTGACTACAAATCCCAAATGCTCCAATCCAAAAAGGATGTACTATGCACTTCCTTATGTGTGATGACTGTGTTAACAGTTGAGGACACAAAGACAAAATGAAGACTAATATTCTCTGTGCCTTCAGTGAGTTAGGATGCAGGAAGTACAAAGAGACAGCTTGGAAGACTGTGTTTTGAGTGTTGGACTTAAAATCTGGGAAGCCTGAATTCCAATCCTGCTTTAGATATTTACCTATGTAATTATAGGCAAGTCCTTTAAACTGCCTCAGTTTCCTTATCTGTAAAATAAGGAGAATAAAAGTATCTAACTCACCAAGTTCTTGTGAGGATCAAATGATATAACACTACAAAAATTTCTTTGTGAAAACCTTAAAGCACTATATAAAAGGTAGCTATTATTATTAAATATAGATAGAGGTATAAATTGAATTGGGAGAGAACACTAAGAAGTGTGGAGGTGAGGTGCAGTTGGGAGACTCAAAGCCTTTTCTCCTCAGCTATTCTGCTCTGAATTTGGTGACTCTAGGTTTGCATGCAAGGCTGATTTGGGGCTTTTTGTTCATTTCAGCAGATTACTTTCTCACCTCAACGCCTCCACCCTTTTCAAGTTGTATGTAAAGCATCTGCTTCCCTGAAATTATTTAGAGACCAGAGATCAAAGGTCATGTATAACCTGATAACTATCTTGGTAGACATAGATTGAAATCATGAACTTTTAAGTAAAGCTGGAAAGAACCAGCAGCCAGAATGACTGGAAACTTGAAATGATCAAAATTTTTTATCTAAATACTGAACTAGAAATGACTTCTCAAGAGGATTAAGATAAGAATTGTAATATCAGTTCCCAGCCTACTGCAGCTAGACATAATACACTGTAATCCTGACCACCAACTAATGAGGAAATGAAATATTTTACTCAGTGATCTTGACCTTCAGATTTTGATAGATCTGGAAATGTCCCCAACATATATAGGACATAAATTCTTTAGCTCAATGATAATAAATGGTGCAATGAATATATTTGCCTAATTGCGGTTTCATAACTTTTCAGATTTAATTATCTTTCTTCAGTCATTAGATGAGATCCTGATATGTATAACAGTATTTGTATAACTGTATGTGATGCATAAACATAATGAAAATAGGACTGACTTATTATTGATATCTCTAGTCCCACCCTGACAAATCCTCCAAGCTTATGTTTTGAAGGAATTTTTAAGATTTTTTGAAAATTCTATGATTCTATCAAGTTTTTGAGTCTTACTCTGAATTTTCAGGATCTATGAATAATGCCTGGAGCTCACTCTCATGCATGGCTCTCACATCCTAGATCAGCTCAACATATTCTCTGGATGTTTCCTATGTATATATCTCAACTCCCTGGGTAATTGTCTCCCCCAAAAAACAGATTTCATTGTCTTACTCACTTGCTCAGAAAACTTCAGCGGCTCTGTATTGCTTATGGAATAAAATACAAATTCCTTAA
Source organism: Gracilinanus agilis (assembly GCF_016433145.1). Lineage (NCBI taxonomy): Eukaryota > Metazoa > Chordata > Mammalia > Didelphimorphia > Didelphidae > Gracilinanus > Gracilinanus agilis. The sequence goes on along the minus strand of NC_058130.1, from coordinate 125,439,030 downwards.
ACTATAATTTAAAGCCCTCCATAATCAGCTCAGATTTACCTTTCCATCTTTATTTTATGGACTCTCCTCCAGGCAGTCTATGTTTAACAAACTTTCAACAATTATTAAGCTCCACATTGTGCCAAGCACTGTGCAAGGAAGGCACTGAAGATATAATGATATATATGACACAAGTCCTCCCTTTGGAAATATTTGGGAAACTTTGGGGCCTTGAAAGCCTTTCTATCTCTCGGAACCCTTCTTGAAAGAACAAATATTCCTTTGTTACCAGTTAAAAACAACCTGTTAAGCTGATAAGAGTGGAATTGCCTGGATATGAGAGAGGTGGAAAATACTGAACTTAGCCTGGGCATGAGGTTGGGAGAGGATAGGAAAACAGGATATGGGAAAAATCTTTTTTGAGGTTCTTTTTTCCCTAACTGCCCTGCACATTCAGAGCATTCAGCTCTTATCCAGTTCCTCATTCTTCATCCCAAAAGGGATGTTGTCAGGAAGTTGAATTATTCATTCTGTACCTAACATACTCTAGGAAAGGTAACACACAAACCCCTTTCAAGACACATTCCAGTTTCTTAAGAACATTTTTATTTGGAAAGTTTTCCTTGTGTCTAACCTCATTCCTTTGGGTATTGCCATTCAGGTCCACTCCAAGTCAAATCAGTTGGTCAGTCAACAAGAGCTTATTGTGTGCCAGACACTGTGCTAAGCATTAGGGACATGAAATAAAGGCAAAAGCCATCAAGGAGCTCACATTCAAAAAGGTGAGGCAACATGTAAACTATACAAGATAAATATAATATAGTAGATGGATAGTAATTTGTGAGGGGAAGGCACTAGAAACTGGGAAGATTGAGAAAGTTCTCTTGCTGTAGGTGGAATTTGATCCAAATCTCAAAGGAAACCAGGAAAACTAGGAGACATAGATGAGGGATAGCAGAACATTTTAGGCATGGAGAACAGTCAGTGAAAAGGTAAGAGAGAAAGAAGATGGGAAGATTGTGTATGAAGAACAACAAATGTACATGCATAGTAAAAGAATACTAGAATATAAATATAAGTAAAATAAATAAATTAAAAAATTAAAATAAGTATATATAATAAATATAGAAATACAAGTAATAAATGTAAATGAAGCTTGGAAAGACAGGAAGATATCAGGCTATGAAAAGCTTTAAATGATAAACCTAGGACTTTGTATTTGATTTTGGAGGTAATATTGAACCACTTGAGTTTATTAAGTAGAGAGGAGTTAATATGAGTGGACCTTTTCTTTAGAAAAATCTCTTTGGCAGCTAAGTGGAGGGTCAATTGAAGTAGGGAAAGATTCGAAATAGGGAAATGTATTGCAATATATGTACCACATGGAAGGTCTGAACTAGAGTGATGGCTGTGAAAGTGGAGAAAAAAAAGATATATATAAAGAGGCAATGTAAAGGTAGTAGTAATAAGATTTGGTTGTGTGGGAGTGAGAAATCTAAGATGACTCTGAAGTCACCATCTTGGGTGACTAGAACAATGTCAGTGCCTTAAATAGTAATGAGGAAGTTCAGAAGAAGGGAAGATTTGTGGGGAATGATGATGAATTCTGTTTTGGACAATTAAGTTTGAGATGCTTACAAGATGTCCAGTTTAGGGGGCAGCTGGGTAGCTCAGTGGATTGAGAGTCAGGCCTAGAGACGGGAGGTCCTAGGTTCAAATCAGGCCTCAGCCACTTCCCAGCTGTGTGACCCTGGGCAAGTCACTTGACCCCCATTGCCCACCCTTACTAATCTTCCACCTATGAGACAATACACCGAAGTACAAGGGTTAAAAAAAAAAAGATGTCCAGTTTACAATTTACAAATTGGTGATGGGGAACCAAAGCTAAAGGAAAGACTAGAGCAGGATTGACAGATCTGGGAATCATCTGAACCCATGGGAGCTATTGAGATTACCAAATGAGACAGGATTGAGGAAAAAGAAAAGAGGATCCAGGATAATGCTTTAGGGGAACACCCATCATTACTAGATGTGACAGAGAAGAAGAAGTTCCCCTAAAGCATTATCCTGGATCCTCTTTTCTTTTTCCTCAATCCTATCTTAGGATGGAGAAATAGAAATGAAGATCAAAGAGATCAGACATGTAGGAGGAGAATCAGGAAAAAGTAGCATCATGAAAACCTAGAAAGGAGAGAGTATCCAGAAGATGTGATTAACAGTGTGAAATGTTGCAGAAAAGTCAAGAAGCATGAGACTGAAGTTCAACAATCATAAGATCATTAGCAACTTTAGAGAGTCAAACTCTCAGGAAAAAGTTATTTAGCATCTTTCCTTCTTTCTATTAAAAGTAAAACAAAACTAATTCTAAGAGCATCTATTTACTAAGAATCACAGAATGCCAGAAATGAAAGGGATTTTAAAGAACATTTTCCATTGAGGAAACTAAGGTTTAGAGATGTGAGGTGACAAGGCCACAAAGCAAATTAGAAATTAAATTAAACTCCAGGTGTTCAAAATACTAGATTACTTGTCAACAAAGTCATGGAGAAAGGGCAGATGTGCTGATGGATTCAGAAAGGAAGCCAATGACTCCTAGGACACCCTCTCTTATACTCTGAGGTTTTCTTGAGATAGAGAATGAAAGCAATAAAAGTCCAGGCTCTTGGCTATCCTCCCTAAACTGGTCCTTATAAAATGACTCTAGACTTGACTGTGTTGATAGGAGGGAAAATAACAAAAGCAGTTGACATTCTTATGGCAGAATAGTTTAGCTTTAAGGGAGTCTTGTTAGTATGGCTGCTTGGATGATTTCACTGGCTAGCTGTGTACATATATGTTGAATACCCTTCTGGAAAAATTGAATGTATTGGGGCACATCATGAACTGTTTTTTCATGAAAACAAAAAATTTTAAGAGTTGTGTGATGGTGACGCTGTTTCAGAAAGCTGGTCATATCTATGTCTTTGACAACACATTCTGTAACTTCTTCTGGTCCCTTAGTTGTTTCTCTGCCACTGTTCACAGGACCCTTGAAGTTGGAAGTCAAAGGACCCCTAACATTAGTGTGCTTTCCACTAAAAATCCACTAAAATATTTTTATGCAGACGTTTAGAGTTATTATCTAAACAAATAAATAAACCTAATGATTTTTTTTTCATTTTTCAGGTCTGAATCTGTGATCTAAAGAGCTGGAAATTTTCTGATTTGACAAACTCAAGAGATATGAATTAAGGACTGATGAATAATTTAGTTTGCTAATCCTGCAGCTAGCACTTTTTAAAAATTTTGAACAGCACAGCACTTTACATTTATATCTCAAACAAGTTGGCTGAACCCTGGATTATGTGGCAGGAGTATACCACTAAACCAGTGATGGGCAAACTATGTCCAGCAGGCCAGATGCAGGCCCCTGAAATGTTCTATCCAGCCGAATGACATTATTCCTAATCTGAGGAATACGATGAGGATACAATACAATGAAACTTCGAAAGAGTTGCCTTAGAAACAGACTGACAGACAAACATTTCCTTTCCTTTGGCCCCCTCTTTAAAAAGTTTGCCCATCACTGCACTAAACCATTCCAAGTTCCTGTGATATATTGCCCTGGGCATGGTGTTTTTTTAGATTACAGATACCAACAGTCCCAAAGTAAGGCGCTAAATACTGCTGGACAGAAAATATCAATGTAATCTTGGTTTCAGTTTAGTGCTGTAAGGCTCTTTTCCATTACTACTTGATTAGAAACAGAATCATTTTCCCCAAATTTACTGGAAAAGAGAGATTTTAAGAAGAGAGAAGAGTTGGTATTTGTTCTTGTATAGGAATCGACAGAATGCCAAAAAGATTCCCTCCATTGGGAGTCAACAATGATATTTGGTATCTTCCCCAATAATCTAAGAGTTATATGAATTATCTAATTCATATTATGAGCCCTGGGGCAGGGAGCCAACAAGCATAGGAACACAATGCACATCTAGTAAATTAAGGCCTTCTAGGAGCCTTCTAAAGATGTTCTACTAAAGACAAATTTGTATATAAATTTGTGATAATCCCCTGTACTATATAATAAAATTGACTTCAAGTCCAAAAACATTTAGAGCAATATGGGTCTGTCATTATTCTATGTTGAAATTATATATTTGTTCTACCTAATACTGAATACTGACTGAAAATATGTAAGTGTTGATGTGGTAGTTATAGCTAATTTGCCTTCAGGGAATGACTTATTTGTTACCCAGAAGTTTTTCAGATAACTGAAACTTGCCCCTTAAGAACCAAACTGGAACCATTTTCATGTATAATATTTCTAGTGTGCTTTATGTAAAAATAGAACTTTGTCCAGTGATTTGTGGTGGGGTGGTCATACTGGAAAAAGCAATGAATTGAATGGACTATGTAACTCTCTTCCAGGCTTATATGTGACAGTGAGAACAAGTCAATATTTCTCTATACCTCCTATATCCTTTGTATTTACATTCCTACATCTGGGAAATGGGAGTAAAAATAATTGTCAACAGGTGGCACTAATAAAGTAACCCTAGTACCTCTGATCAATCAATCAACAAGCAAGCCTGCCTTGTACAAACACATCATTAAGTGCCGGTGATACAAAGACAATAGTGAGTTGGCTTTTTATGACCTTACATTCTAAGGGGGAGGGGGTAGGATTGAGGAGACAACATGTACATATAGAGATAGAAATAGAATAGGTGCAAAGTGATTTATTTTTGTTAAGGAGGACATTAAGAATCAGGAAAAGTATCACATGGGAGATGGTATTTGAGTTGGATCTTAAAGGAAACATGGTATTCTAAGAGGCAGAAATAAGGAGAGAGTGAATTCCATGGATGGGGGCCAGCCAGTAGAAAAGTAAAGAGAAAGGGAAAGTGCTATTCTTAGGGGAAACAGTAAAAAAGAGAGTTTGACTATATTACAGAGTATTTAAAGAGAAGTGTGATAAGAATGGAAAGGTATGTTCAGGCTAGGTTGTAATAGGTTTTATATGCTAAGATAGAGAAGTTTATATTTGCTCCTAGAAGTAATGGGAAACTGCTAAAGATAAGAAAGGGGTAGCATAATTAAATCTATATTTTAGGAAAATCACTGTTAGTTGTATGAAGGATGGATTAGAACAGGGAGAAATGAGATAGGGAGTCCAGTTGGAAGGCTTTATTACAATGGTCTAGGCAAGAGGTGATGAGGGCTGAAAGTAAAGCAGCAATAGCATTGGGTGTAGGAAATGTTGAGGTAGAAATGCCAAAGACTGGCAACTGATTAGATCTGTGGGATCAGTGAAATTTCAGGATGATACCAAGTTTTCAAAACTAGGTGGACTAGAAGGCTGATGAACCTTGACAATAATAGTTAAAAGTCCTAAAGAAGAAAGATTTGAGGTGAAAAGATGAATTTTGAGATAATCAAACAGAAGGGATTGGGATCAAGGGAACATTTAGAAGGGTCAGAGTTGGTGAGGAGAAGGGTGACCTAGGCATTAAAGACTGGATTAAAAGACTAGAGAATGGTAAATTGTCAGAGGATTCTAGGTATAGAGCAGGGGTTGGCTCTTTTGAGGGCCAGATATAGCTCTTTCTGCAGGAGCCATAAAGCCAATTTTTTTTCAGGCGCTGTTACAGGAGCGCGCACTGTTACAGGAGTGTGCACTGTGAGCACTGTATGGCTCTCATGAAATTACATTTTAAAAAAATGTGGCATTTATGGCTCTCACGGCCAAAAAGGTTGCCAACCCCTGATATAGAGAATAGGGATCTTCTGAAAAAGTAGCTGGACAGGCTGTGTTCAGTCTGAATTATACTTGTTTGTTTTAGGTGTGTCACAGAATGCAGTAGAAATTGGATATTTGACAATTGTCTGACAGTTCCAACTGAAAAATCAAGACAAATTGCTTAGAGATTCAAGAAGAATCAAATTCGTAACCATTAATAGCACAGTTCATTTCTGTAACTTAAAAGAAGGATTATCACAGCCTCAGATGTTGGTTGTTTTAGACATAGATGATATCTTCTTACCTACACCTGATAATTTCTTGTAAATCTATATGAAACCAAAGAGCTAATAAAAAACTTATTGAATGCTTTACCAAATATATTCACCTACACAAGAGAATCCCATAGTGCTTTTGGTCCTATACTTTAGGTTGCCTTTAAATTAATGTCTACAATATCTGTTTTCTAGACACAGTTATCTTCCTTAGGTATAGGATTCCTGCAGACCAAAGAAGATTGTAATCAGACACCAAGGACAAAAGTTTTGCAATACCTTGGTCCTACAACTGATTTTTATAAGAAATTAGCATTAGACTATTCAGATCAACAGACATAAGTGGATCTGTTTCTTTTAAGTTCATAGTATACTGATTGGGTTTTTCTAGTTTGAATGTCCACAGGTTACATCAATTATTACTCAGCTTTTCATCATACTCAAAATACTTCACAAGCTGAAAAACTGTAAAAAGCTGAAAACTTTACCTCAGAAGGAAAACTGGATTTGAAGCAGTCATGAGAGTAAGATGGACAAAAGGTCTTTCAATACACACTTTCCACAGAAAGTTTTTCATTTAATCTACTGATTTGCTTTCCCTTGTTAACATCAATCCTGGTGCTAGATTTGCAGTATAGATAGCAATTGAAGAAAATTTAACAGATAGGTCTCTGGTATGTTTTTAGACTGCATTATTGTATACCAAGCAAAAGTACAAACACTTTGTTTGCCAGTAGTGAATTCACTGGCAGATATTTATGCAGGTGTCAATGTACAAGTACCTATCTTCTACCTTCTAGCAAACATGGCTGCAGATCAATTTCATCAAGTTTATTGGATGCAGGAGATGTCTTAGTGAATGAGGTGGTGGATTCCATCTCTGCATATAGTTTGACCTCTTCTACTTCACAGCAGTCCACTCTGATAGCTGCCATCTCCCTCAAGCTGTTTCCTCTTTATAGTTTTATACTTCTCAAGCATTAAGCTATTAGAATTGGTAAGAGTACATGCCTGGATGATTATGTGTTTGCCATGTGCCAGATGAATTATCAGTCACCTATTCATCTAATGAAATATTCATCCCAACCTTTACAGAACACACAAACTGACTAATAAGGGTGCAATGCATTTTTTGTTTATTTGGGTGGAATACATGTTAATGACAGAGGATGCCTTCCTTATGACTTTTAATTCTATCGTTTACATCTAGATTGGGAAAACCTATGATAAAACTATAAAAAATATACTTGGTTATCCAAACTATGCACTGGTAACAGAAACTGATACACCATCCAGAATTAGATATGCTTTCCTCAAAAAGAACCAAATTCAAGGACTTCTAGGCTAAGATGGCCACAGAATAGAAGCAAGCATCTTCCTCTCCTCACAACTGACCAATATAAAGGGTCTCAAAAGGACAAAAATCAAAATCAGATGAGTGAAGGGGCTCTAATGCAGCCTTAAAAGTAAGCAGGGTTTGGGCCTTCCCATGTTATAAAAAAGTAAAATTATACCTACCAAAGTACAAGCTGGTCACCCTTCCCCAACTCCACCTACGGTGCCAGAGTCAGAGCAAGTGCTGAGGTGATTTCTAGGTTCTTGGGGGCTAGCTGAGGGCACCACAGACTTACCCCTGAGAGCGGCAAGACTTGAGACCTGAGGAGGCTGAGGAACTTGGAGCTTGGGTACAGAAATAGGGCAGAGAGGGGCTACCCACAGCAGACTAGGTGGAGACTGGAAAAATAGCCCCAGGGCAAAAACCACTCTATAGTTCAATACAGAGAGCTGTCTACCCTCCTCTCCCAGACTTCTGGCTGGGAAGGGAAGAAAAAACTAACACAGCAATGGCCACCAACACCCAAGAACTATAATCTACAACTACCAAAAAAAAGAAAAAGCCTCTGACATTGGATAACTTCTATGGAGAAAAACAGCAGAGTACAGAGGTGGCAGCAGAAAGCTACAAACAAGCAAACACATCCAAACTTTCCAAAAAAATGGGAGTTGGTCACAAGCTCTTCAGGAACTCAAATTGGTGTTCAAGAACCAAATAAGAAAAATAGAAGAAACTTGGCAAGAAAAGTGGGAAATAGAAATGCAAGTAATTAAAAAAGAAAACAGTTTAAAATACAGAATCTCCCACTTGGAAAAAGAAGCCCTAAAATCACACAAAATGATAAGCAAATTGGAGACCAGAATTGACCTGCTGGAAGCCATAAAAAGCAAAATAGACCAAACCAAAAAAGGAAAATCAAAAGATCATAGCTGAAAACCAGTCTTTTAAAGAATAGAATTGGGCAAGTAGAAGCTAATGATCTCACAAGACAGCAAGAATTAATAAAGCAAAGTCAAAAGAATGCAAAATAGAAGGAAATATGAACTATTTCATTGAGAAGACAATGGACTTAGAGAATAGATTTAGGAGACACAATTTGAGAATCATTGGTCTACCAGAAAACCTGGGGAAAAATGCATCATAATACAAGAAATTATCCAAGAAAACTGCCTTGATATTCTTAAACAAGAGGGCAAAATAAATGTTGAAAGAGTCCACAGATCACTCACTACATTAAATCCTCAAAAGACAATCCCCAGGAATGTTACTACCAAATTCAAGAGCTTCCAGGCTAAGGAGAAAATATTGCAAGAAGCCAGAAAGAGACAATTCAGATATCAAGGAACACCAATAAAGATTACACAAGACCTGGCAGCCTCTACACTAATGAACCACAAGGCTTGTTACATGATATTCAGGGGCAAGAGAATTAGGTCTACAACCAATGAATACCTACCCATCAAAACTCACTATTGTTATATTGAAACTCTGGGAGCTGAGAGTCCACACTGTTGATTGACAGGTAGAGAACATTGGATCTTAGAATGTTCCCAGAGGCCATGAGGACAGGGGAGAAAGTGGTTGGCCAGGTGGTATAAATACCCTGGCAGCCCTGGCTTTTGGTTCCTTTCACTTCCCTTGGACCTGAGATCTGTGGATCCTGGTCTTTTGGGGATTGGTGACTTGCTGGGTTCAACCTTGCATGAACTTCCTGTCTTGTACCTGATTAGCATTGTCAACCTGTACCCAGACCATCAATCTTCTTATTTCACTGTTCCCTAGATATTTAGGAATTCAATCATCTGTAGTTATCTAGGTATCCCAGGGCCTGGGAGGGATCTGGGAAGTGGGCAGGAGAAGAAGAAGAGGGTGGAAAAGGGGTGGATCATGAAGGTTGTATAGGCATAACATCTAGCAGGAAGAAGAAGCTGAAAGACATCAAACAGCAGCTTGCTTACTCTGGTTTGGCTGTGGCCACGCTGAGCCAGAGGAGCTAACTAACCAGACTCAATTACCTGCCTACAGCTCTGAGGGTTTATTATTATCAGATTAGTTTAGGGTTTCCCAATTCCTCTACCCATTTCCTAATATTCCTTCTTTGCTAGAAATACAAGTACCTTCCTGGAGTGGCTGTGTCATCACTTCTCTGGGAAAGGAGAAACAGATAAATGTGTCCAAGGCTAATAGAGCCCAATATCTATCATCAATCAATCCCAGGTGGGACCTGAAGGGATACCATCCATTGACCTGAAGGATCCTGCCTGGGCACTGTTATAAAGGAGGGAGGTGTTACATCATCTAGCTAGGTGGCAAACCTCAGTTGATCTTGCACTAACCACATATCTGGACTTCACTGCTGTCATACAATTACCAGTGGTAGTATTCAGTTTACCCCTCCTCTCTCCCTCTCCATCTGCCCATTTATTTTATAACACTATATACTGTAATACAGGATTTCTTACATTTGCAATATTACCCTGGGCAATCCTGTCAGTTAGCAGAATGGAACTCTGGCCTGGAAGGTGCCATCCTGGGTCCTGACAGTTGGGCTGTGACTATAGAAAGCTCTGCAAACACAACCTTGGGGTTCTGATTTCCTTGACCTCGCCCAGACACCCAGCTACCCCTGACTTCCCCTTGGGGACCCCAGGAGGTGAAGGGAGGTTGGGTTGTGGAACATGGGCAGAATTTAGTTTTAGAGTAGCCTAGTAGTTAGGGACAGCCCTTGTATAGATCAACAACTTCATTTGTTTAGCTGGTGAATCAAATAACATCAGGCCAGTGTCAAGTCATCTCTGGCTGAGGGCTGGTTACATCAGCCTGACCTTACCTTCTAGGTCCATTGCCAACACTTGCCAGTCACCTCTAGCAATAGCTTCTCAAGACCTTGAACCCTCTTACCTCAGTTTTCCCTTTCCAGTTTAAAATAAATTTCTTAGCCTAAATCTGTGAGTTCCTGTAATTCCTATATCATCACCAAGGCTAAAGAGACTGAGGAGAGGAGAGAATATCAATTAGTTGAGTTTACTGAGAAGTGGAAGCTAAGCCTCCATTGCAACCAGGAAGTTGAGCCCCACTTCCTGCTGGGTTCTGCTCTCACCCAATAGGAAGGCAGTTACTCCAGCAGGGAGGGGCAGTTCACTCAACACCTTAAAGAAGCCTACAGCTAGCAATGGAGATTGACTGGGCACCACAGCTGAGGCTGCTCATCACTGATAGCCCCAAATCTTCTGTTGGTCTAGTTACAGGCTTCGAGGCCCCTGGTGACTCACTTTTACCACCAGCATCATATTAACCATGACATTATCACCCATTATAATACAAACAAACAAAGACACACAAACAATTGATTAACATCACTGACAAAACATCATAATCCATATTGTTCCTGCATCTGGACCAGAGAGCCCTTCAGACAACATGGGTGGACAACCAACAATATGTGAAGGCGATAAAGAGAAGGGGAAAAGAATCAAGAGAAGAACAGTAAACAAAAAAATTACCAAGAAAAGATGCAAAGAAAGAGGACTTTGAAAGACAATGGGAAAGATCAGGATCTTTGCAAGGAGAAGGACAAGGAACGGGAGTTGTAAGACTAGTGCGGTGGTGGCACAAAAACACATTAACATCACACAATAGGAAAATTGTATCATATTACATAAAACTCATCAAAGAAGAGAGTTTAAAGGCAACTTGAGAAGCTAGACAATGAGAAATGAAGAAAAGGGTAAGTATGTGCATTCACACAACACAAAAAGGACATGAAATTCAACACAAACTGATAACTAGCTGACACTGTGTGTAAATAAGCAAGAGTCAAAAGACTGGATTGTAAATATGTATATATAAATGTATAAGAATGTACATAAATGTGAATAGTTAGCAACTCAGGAAGATCTTAGCCAAGTATGAAGTTGAAAAGCTTTATATCTGGTTAACACTGGAATACAGTTTGCAAAAAGGATGTACATAGTTTTAAAATCTTGTGAATAACTGTATTATAGATGGAAACCTTAGAGTAGGCTGTAAATACTTCCAAACCATGTAAATACTAAGCATACTAATAGTAATAGAGGTAATTAGGAAAATAGACATTAGAGACAGAGATAGTTAGTTAGGGAAAATTTAAAATTCAAGGAAGAAAGAATCAGGGAGAGAATATAAAATAGTATTGTATTTAAGGCATAAATTGGCAAAACAAAAGTAAAGTAATAGTTAAACATAAAAGAAGAGCATTGATTTTATTGTTATTGCATTAAGAATAGAGCAAGTAGCTAAGTAGAAATAATTTAAGAATATTGTTTAATAAGCTTAGTTATAAAACTAACAAAAAATTGTTAAGAATAGGAATTTCTATGTTGCAAAACTCTGATATTGTATTCATTAGGAAAAGTCCATTGATTGTTGCAAAATTGTTTCACGTGTTAGAAATATGTATTGGAATCTTGTATTCTCTTCCCTTCCCTTACCAACTTTCCTAGCCTGCCTTAGCAAAATATAGAAAGAATAACATTAATATAGGATAAGATAGATGTAAGATTTTTTATTTTGGGGAGGGAGGAGGAATTAAGAATAGAAAGGGAATAGATAAATAGAGTAGATGGAACATACGTGGAGGGTGCACTAGACAAAAACGGGAATCTGTAAGTGTGGAATTGGGGTGAATCAAGGATCACTAAACATTCATCTTGGAAGGGGACTGGAAACTAACTCCATGGAACCCTGAGAGAATTCTGTTTGGGAGGGGCCAGCAGCAAGAGGAGTTTGGAGGAGTTTTTCTCAACTGTCACTTCACTCCTGACCAGACTGGAATTCTGGGGTTGGGAGGTTTTGATTTTGGGGTGGATTCTGAGGGAATTGGGTTCCTCTGTACTTTTATTAGTGATTATTGGGAGATCACAACTTCTAACATCAATACCTACTATCTTCATTTATCAACAAAGAAGATATTGATCAGCAATTATCCAATTTGGCTAGAGAGTTTGAACTCCTGGGGGAGTGTTCTTGAATTGGGGGGATGGATCCCTTCCCTGATCCTGCTTGAATCCATTTATGCTGTTACTTCCCTTTTAAATTAGTTTAGAAATATTTGATAGGAGACTGTAGGGGGAAGAGAGAGTTAGCTACTGTGACCAAGCCACAGAAGAAGTCCAGAGCTGCTCTCTTAGGGAGAAGACTTAGCTGATAGTGAAGTTCATCATTTCCCTCCTTCCTTGATTCCCCTATACATTTTCCCCTGTACCCTGAAATTAATTTACCATTTAATAAACCCCTGAGAGTTTGATACTTAGAGTCTGGAGCAGTTACACTGAGGGGGGAGGTGACCGATCTTGGGGCTGAGGGGCAGACTATTACCTGACTCCATCTTGAGGGGTAAAACTACTTTGAACTTAAGAGTAGGGGAGGCTTGTCTCAACAGGGCTGGCTCTGAGGGTGAGACCCAACCCATTAAGGTCACAACTGAACCCCAACACTTTCAACATCTCAACTATAGCTTTGCCAGTTTGGGAACCTCTTTGAGTTTATTCCCTCATAGGTCTTCCCTGGGGTGGGGATGGGGGTGATAGCTGATCTGGCCCATTGAAAGCTAACAAGGGGGTAGTCTAGATACACCCCCCCAACAATACTCACCCCCATACAACATCCAGGGGAAAGTATGGACTTTTGATAAAATAGAGGATTTCTAAGTATTCTGAAAGAAAAGATCTGAACTAGATGGAAAATTTGATGTCCAAATCCAAAATTCAAGAGAAACATGAAAAGGTAAAAAAAGAGGGTGGGGTAGGAATTCTTTTTTTAGGGATTCAAAAAGGTGAAAATGTTTATATTCCTATATGGAAAAAAAGTATTTGTAACTCTCCAAAACTGTTTTCACTATCATAGCAGATAGAAGAGTTATTCAAAGGCAGAGGTTGGGATACTAAGTGGTTTAAGATGATAAGATGATATTTAAAAGGGGGAGGGAATAGAAGATGACACCAAGAGAAACTTGAAGGAAGAAGAAAAATTGGATAATTAATACCACATAAAGAGGTGCATGGGAGGGGGAGGGGAAGAATACTATTATAAAGAGAAGAAGAGAGTGATAATAAGTAATACTTAAACCTTACTCTCAGTGGAATCAATTCTGAGAGGGAAGAGCAGCTAGATTCACTGAGGTATAGAATGCTATCTTAAGCTACAGGGAAGTTGAGAGGGGAAAACCAAGGTTGGGGGGAGTGGAGCAGGGAATATTAAAAGGGAGGGAAAAGGAGGGGAGAGGGAATTTAATAGACATTAAAGAAAAATAAGAGGGGAATAAGAAGGGAGGGGGTGGGAAGGAAAGTAAAATAAGGGTAGGGAATAGGATTCTGATTAAAAGCATAACACTATTGTGGAAGAAAATAATGAAAGAAAAAAGGGCAAGACTAGAGGAGGAAATCAAATGATGGGGAATGCACAGGTGGCAATCATAACTCTGAATGTGAATAGCATGAACTCACCCATAAAACCAGAAGCAGATAGCAGAGTGGATTAGAAAACAAAATCCTACCATATGTTATCTACAAGAAACACACATGAGGCAGGTAGGCACACATAGGGTAAAGGTAAGAGGCTTGAGCAAAATCTATTGGGCATCAACTGAGAAAAAGAAGGCAAGAATCACAATCATGATATCTGACAAAGCCAAAGTAAAAATAGATGATTAAAAGAGATAGAGAAGGTAATTACATTCTGATAAAGGCAGTATAGACAATGAAGAATTAGCAGTACTCAACATGTATGCACCAAATGGTATAGCATCCATATTTTTAAAGGAGAAACTATTGGAGCTTAAGGAGGAAATAGATAGTAAAACTATACAAGTGGGGGACCTGAATCTTCCTCTATCAGATCTAGATAAATAAACCAAAAAATAAATAAGAAAGCAGTAAGAGATGTGAATGAAATCCCAGAAAAATTAGAGTTACTATATATGGAGAAAAATAAATAGGGACAAAAAGGAATACACCTTCTTCTCAGCAGCACATGGTACATTCACAAAGATTGACCATGTTTATACTACGGCATAAAAACATTGCAAAGAAATGCAAAAAAGTAGAAATAATAAATGCAATTTTTCCAGATCCTAATGCAATGAAAATTATAATTAGCAAAGGTACATGGAGAGGCAAATCAAAAATTAATAAGAAATTAAATGATATCATTCTCCAAAATTGGTTGTGTTATAGGGAAATCATGGGAAAGTAGGAAATACTGCAAAAGCAGAGACAGGGAGATTCCAGAACTCTGGAGACGGAATTTCTCCAGGGGCAGTTGGACTTTCTTTCTGGAGGAAGACAGTGTGTGGACTTCTCTGAGAAGCAGCTTATCTCCCTGTAAGTAGCTGAGTGTTTGTCTGGACCCCACAGGTGGACTGTGTGGGTTAGACCATTACTACTCTTCTTTCTGGATATTCATCTTGTTCCTGTTTGCTCCTGTTACTCGTGTTTATGCTGAGACTCTTGCCAAAACCAACTGTCAGTGAGTATCTCTTCTTTTTGACCCTCTGGATCAGCTTACCATCCAGTCTGTTTCCCTACTCTAGTTATCAGCAAAAGGGGGAAATTTGGTTAGTGAGGTACTGGGATTTTTAGGAAGAGAGAGAGGGAGAACAGTTGGGCAGTTACAATCTGATATAATAACTACTAAGTTTTGGTGGGAGGCTTAGACATATAATTAGTGAGTTTGTCCCAATTCCCTTCCCTTCCTGTCCTTGTTTAATAAACCTTGTTTATATAATTGTGGGTATACTGTCAGTCTCTCTCTGGCTAGCCTTCCCAAGCCTTTGAACTTCTGATATTGGCCCTAAAACCTGAATTACAATATATAACACATAATTTCCCAATCCACCTTATTTAATTTTTTATTTCAGTTGGTTAAAGAACAAATCATAGAAACAATAACTTCATTGAAGAGAATGAAAATGAGGAGACATCATATCAAAACCTATGGGATGTAGCCTAAGCAGTACTCAGGGGAAAATGTATATCCCTGAGTGCATATATCAACAAATCAGAGAGGAAAGAAGTCAATGAATTGGGCATGTAAATTAAAAAACTAGAAAGAGAATAAATTTAAAATCCCCAGATAAAAACTAAATTAGAAATCCTAAAAATCATAGGAGAAATTAATAAAATCAAAAGTAAAAGAACTACTGAGTTAATAAATAGGACTAGGATCTGGTACTTTGAAAAAAACAAATAAAATAGGCAAAATATTGGTTAATCTATTTTAAAAAAGGAAGGAAGAAAATCAAATTAACAGTATCAAAGATGAAAAGGGTGACCTCACCTTTAAAGAAGAAGAAATTAAGATAATTATTAAGAACTATTTTGCCCAATTACATGGCAATAAATATGGCCATCTAGGTGAAATGGATGAATGTTTACAAAAATATAAATTGCTATAGATTAACAGAAGAGGAAATAGAATACTTAAATAATTCCATATCAGAAAGAGAAAGTGAACAAGCTATCAAAGAACTCCCTAAGAAAATATCTCTGGGACCAGATGGATTCACAAGTGAATTCTATCAAACATTTAAAGAACAACTAATTCTAATACTACACAAACTATTTGACAAAATAAGTAAAGAAGGGGTTTTACCAAATTTTTTATGACACAAGTATAGTACTAATTTCAAAGCCAGGCAGACCAAAAACAGAGAAAGAAAACTACAGACCAATCTCCTTAATGCAAAAATTTTAAATAGAAGACTAACAAAAAGACTCTAGCAAGTGATCATGAGAAATATCCACTATGATCAGATGGGATTTATACCAGGAATGCAAAGATGGTTTAAGATTAGGAAAACCATCCACATAATTGACTATATCAACAACCAAACCAATAGGAATCACATGATTATCTCGATAGATGCAGGAAAAGCCTTTGACAAAAAATAAAACACTCATTCCTATTGAAAACACTAAAAAGTAGAGCAATAGATGGGTGTTTCCTTAAAATAGTAGACAGTATATATCTAAAACCATCAGCAAGAATCTTCTGCAATGGGGATAAATTAGAAGCCTTCCCAATAAGATCAGGAGTGAAGCAAGGATGCCTGATATCAACTATTATTTAACATGTACTAGAAACCCTAGCAGTAGCAATTAGAGAAGAAAAAGAAATTGAAGGGATCAAAGCAGGCAATGAAGAGACTAAACTATCACTCTTTGGAGATGGTATGATGGTCTACTTAAAGAATCCTAGAGAATCAACTAAGAAGCTTGTAGAAATAATCAACAACTTTAGCAAAGTTGCAGGATACAAAATAAACCCACATAAATCATCAGCATTTCTATATATTTCCAACACAACTCAGCAGCAATAGTTAGAAAGAGAAATTCCATTTAAAATCACCCTAGACAATATGAAATACTTAGGAATCTATCTGCCAAGACAAACAGAGGAATTTTATGAACACAACTACAAAACACTTTCCACACAATTAAAACTACATCTAAGTAATTGGAAAAATATTAATTGCTCATGAGTAGGACGAGCTAATATAATAAAAATGACAATTCTACCCAAATTAATTTACTTATTTGGTGCTATACCTATCAAACTACCAACAAACTTTTTTATTTACTTAGAACAAATTATAACAAAGTTCATTTGGAAGAACAAAAGATCAAAAATATCAAGGGAAATAAAGAAAAAAATTTGAAAGAGGGGGCCTAGCAGAACCAGATCTTAAACTGTACTATAAAGCAGTGGTCATCAAAACAATATGGTACTGGCTAAGAGACAGAAGGGAAGATCAGTGGAATAGACTTAGGGTAAATGCCCTCAGCAAGATGATATGATATGATATGATAAGTATATGATAAACCCAAAGATTCCAGCTTTTGGGACAAGAACCCACTGTTTGACAAAAACTGCTGGGAAAATTGGAAAACAGTATGGGAGAGATTAGGTCTAGATCAACATCTCATACCCTATGCCAAGATAAATTCAGAATGGGTTAATCACCTAAATATAAAGAAGGAAACTATAAGTAAATTAGGTGAACATAGAATAGTATGCCTGTCAGATCTATGGGAGAGGAAAGAATATAAGGCCAAGCAAGAAATAGAGAATATTACAAAATGTAAAATGAATAATTTTGATTACATTAAATTTAAAAGTTTTCATACAAACAAAACCAATGCAACCAAAATTAGAAGGGAAGCAATAAATTGGGGAAAAATCTTTATAACAAAAACGTCTGACAAAGGTCTAGTTTCTCAGATTTATAAGGAGCTAAATAAATTGTACAAAAATATCAAGCCATTCCCTAATTGATAAATGGGAAAGAGACATGAATAAGCAGTTTTCAGATAAAGAAATAAAAACTATTGTTGTAAGGTAGATTAATAAATTATTATTTAGGAGACTTAGCAGGCAGGGTTGAAGGATTCTAAATGGAATGGGGAAGCAGGAAGTGTCGCTTCTCTCTCTGAGATGGCCTCTATGGTGGTTAGGGACAAGTTGTAACTGACCTTTGGAAGACCTCAGAGGAAGTGGAGTTTGTATCCTGATATCCTGATATCCGGAAGGAGGAAAGTCATTTGCCTGTGGGAGATTAGGTAGAGACTATAAAATCTAACCTGAGTTCCTGGTCAGCTCAGGTTGGTTTAGCTCCCTGACTTACACAATTGAAGGAGTACTGACTGAAGTCCTGGGAAAGCTTCACCATTACTGGATTTTGACAGGACTCAGCAGTGAGGATCCTACTTTCCTTCCTGATCTCCATTGTGCCCTGCCCTGCTATAGTTTTAGCTTAGTGTAGATAAGTCCATTCCCTGACCCTGAGGCTTGCACATAGACTAGTAGAACAGAACCCCCTTTTCCCTTCTTTAGACTATAGTTTAATTAAATCTGTGTTAATAAGCCCTCTTGTCAATATCATTTACTTGCAGTTTCTCTGATTCCCTGGCTAAGTGGGCCTGTGTGGCAGTTAAGGCCCAACAGTCACTCCTGTTTCCCAGCTTGTTAAGTCCCCATCTATTGTCAATTCCTGTCTCCTACTCACCCTTCTGAAGCCAGATAAATATTTAATTTAACCCCCAGTTTTTTCCCCAAAAGACTATCAATAAGCACATGAAAAAGTGTTCTAAATCTATCATAATTAGAGAAATGCAAATCAAAACAATTCTGAGGCACCACCTCACGCCTAGCAGATTGGCCAATATGACAGCAAAGGAAAGTAATAAATGTTGGAGGGGATGTGGCAAAATTGGGACTCTAATGCATTGCAGGTGGAGTTGTGAATTGATCCAACCAATCTAGAAGGCGATTTGGAATTATGCCCAAAGGGCTTTAAATGATTGCCTACCTTTTGATCTAGCCATACCACTGCTGGGTTTGTGCCCCAAAGAGATAATAAGAAAAATACATGTACAAAAATATTCATAGCCATGTTCTTTGTAGTGGCAAAAAATTGAAAAAGGAAGGGATGTCCTTTGATTGGGGAATGGCTCAACAAATTGTGGTAACTGTTGGTGATGGAATACTATTGTGCTCAAAGGGATAATGAACCGGAGGAATTCCATGTGAACTGGAATGACCTCCAGGAATTGATGCAGAGCAAAAGGAGTAGAACCAGGAGAACATTGTACACAGAGACTAATACACTGTGACACAATTGAATGTAATGGACTTCTCTACTAGCAGCAATGTAATGATCCGGGACAATTTTAAGGGACTTATGAGAAAGAACACTATCCACTTCCAGAGAAATAACTGTGGAAGTAGAAACACAGATGAAAGACATTTCCTTGATCACATGGTTCGATGGGGAGATGATTGGGGATGTGGAATCTAAATGATCACTCTATTACAAATATTAATAATATAGAAAGAGGTCTTGATCAATGATACTTATAAAACCTAGGTGAATTTCTTGTTCGCCAAGGGAGGGGGAAGGAATGAGGGGAGGGAAAGAACATGAATCATGTAACCATGGAAAAATATTCTAAATTAATTAAATAAAAATATTTTAAAGAACCAAATTCTTTCTTTCCTGGTTTATGGACAACAGACCATTGAGTCCAGTTTTCCATGTGGTAAAAGATGAGACTCCTGCCAATACAGACTTTTTTCTAGCACTTAGTTGAAGACCAGACAGAGGCTGCATTCTTTATGAATTTTTGCTTCATGAAACGCAGGAGATTTGTAAATGAAGTGAAAACAAAGAAGAATAAAAACATGAAGAACTTTTGAGAAAAGCATAAGCTTTTAGAGAAAGACATGGGAAATTCTGAAGTTTTGACAGTTAAAGGTGAAACATTATCTTCTAAAAGAACTTGACAGATTTAAGTCAGACTAAATTAAAAGAGTACTGGTGATTCTATTTCACTAACTATATTTTGAATTGGTTTCTACATATTTTCAATAGTGCACCAATATAGTCCTATTAATTGCAAGATGACAAATTTATGTAGCTATGTGGAATGATATTTCATATTATAAAAATAGATAAATTCTTATTCATATATTAAATAGAATATTTCCGACTTAAATTCTGAGATGCCAAAGGACAATGGTACCAGATTGTTTACATATTAAATATTTTTTAACAAGGGATGATTTGTATTAATTAAATAGATTTACTATTTTCCCAGTGAAGACTATAGAATTTTAATATATGGACTATAGAAATAAAATTGTAATGTACATAAGTGTTACATTTGTAAAGAAATATAAAACTATAACTACAGAATATGAATTGCTTAAAATGTGCTACATTGTTGGATGGCTATTGACATCTTTTTGTCCTAGTTAGAGAAGGTTGACTAATGCATATTAGGAATGGAGACCACATAAGACATAATTTTTGTAATTCTGCTAGATCTTTTTTTTTTTTTAAACCCTTGTACTTCGGTGTATTGTCTCATAGGTGGAAGATTGGTAAGGGTGGGCAATGGGGGTCAAGTGACTTGCCCAGGGTCACACAGCTGGGAAGTGGCTGAGGCCGGGTTTGAACCTAGGACCTCCTGTCTCTAGGCCTGACTCTCACTCCACTGAGCTACCCAGCTGCCCCCTAAATCTTTTATATGAAACTATTTATGATCACCTTAGTAATTAAAGATATTTTCCTTTAAAATTTGTCCACAATCCCATTTGGAGCAATAGTGCCATGAAAGCATTTATCAACATTTTACAGATAAGCAAACTGAAATTCAGTGTTCAAATGACTTGTCCTCTGTTACACGGCTAATAAGTATTAAAAGGCCACATATGGACCAATGTCCCCATTTTTAAATGCCTGTTTTGTATTTGGAGGGTGGGATGTAAATGGATTCTTACATAAAAGAGAGGAAAGACAGGGTAAAAAGAGAGAAAGGAAGATAAACAGAAGAAAACAATGTGAAAGAAAATATAGTTAGTAATCAGTCATGAATATGAATGGATGATATAACAGAAGTAGACAGCAGAATGTATTAAGAACCAGAATATAATGAGGTAATATAAATAAAATTTACAGAAGCCTGTTCTGATAAAGGCCTTATTTCTCAAATATGTAGGGAACTGAGTCAACTTTATAAAAATAAGAGCTATAACCCAAATGATCAATGATCAAAGGAAACAAGCAGGCAGTTTTTAAAAAAGAAATCAAAACTATCTATAGTCGTATAAAAATGCTCTAAATCAATATTGATTAGAAAAATGCAAATTAAAACAGTTCTGAAGTACCTATTATACTGACTAATATGACAGAAAAGAAAAATGACATGTGGGAATATAGAGAACACTAATGCACTATTGGTGGAGTTGTAAATTGGTCTACCCATTCTGGAGAGCAATTTGGAACTATGCTCAAAAGGCTATAAAACTGTACATACCCGTTGACCCAGTAATACTACTACTAGATCTATATATTCCCATCTGAAAAAGTTATAGCATATGATTGTGATGGGATACGACTGAGTTCTAAGAAATGACAAAGGGAATGGTTTCAGAAAAACCTGGAAAGTTCTATAAGAACTAATATAGAGTACTAAGTACACAGAACCAGCAAGATCATTGTACATAGTAATAGCAATATTTTAATGATGATGAACTGCGAAAGACATAGATCAACCAATACAATGATCCACAACAATTCCAAAAGATGAAAAATGTTATCCAACACCACAGGGAGAACTGAGGAGCTCTAAGTATAGACTGAAGCATACTTTTTACACTTTATTTTTCTTGTGTTTTTTTAAACCCTCAACTTCTGTGTATTGGCTCCTAGGTGGAAGAGTAGTAAGGGTGGGCAATGGGGGTCAAGTGACTTGCCCAGGGTCACACAGCTGGGAAGTGTCTGAGGCCTGATTTGAACCTAGGACCTCCTGTCTCTAGGCCTGACTCTCAATCCACTGAGCTACCCAGCTGCCCCTTTTCTTGTTTTTTTTTTTAACATGATTAATATGAAAATAAGTTTTCCATGATTTCATAAGTATAATTGATATTATACTGCTTGCCCTCTTAGTGGGTGGAGAAGAGGAGAGAAGGTGGAGGAACTTAAAATGAAAAAAAGAGAATGCTAAAATAAATAGTAATAATTTTTTTATTTTATTTTTATTTTTTTTATACCCTTGTGTATTGTCTCATAGGTGGAAGATTGGTAAGGGTGGGCAATGGGGGTCAAGTGACTTGCCCAGGGTCACACAGCTGGGAAGTGGCTGAGGCCGGGTTTGAACCTAGGACCTCCTGTCTCTAGGCCTGACTCTCACTCCACTGAGCTATCCAGCTGCCCCCAATAAATAGTAATAATTTTTAATATACTTTTTGAATGACAGCAGGAAATGATTTTGTTTTTGTATTTATATCTCTAGCAACTTAGCACCATGCTTGGCATATAATGAGGCCTCAATAAATTTTTGTAAAGTAAATTAATAGAATGATGTATGTAAAATGCCTTGTATACCTCTATAGCAGTAATAAATGCCAGCCATTCTAAAAGAAAGAAAGAGAAAAGAAAAAAAGAAAACACTTGTTCATATCCTTTGACCATTTATTTATTTAGGAATGTCTCTCGATCCACAGAAGTACTTCAATGCATTCATATCTTCCAATTTGTCCATCTAATCCTTTATCATTTTCAACTTCCCTCAAAAGCTACAATACCAATCTTCTCAATGCATAATGAAAATCAAAAAATCTATATATCTGTTCTCCAATTCCTAAAAGCACAAAGCTTTGACACCTCTACTTGGATCTCTAGTTTAGTTTTAAGAAAATGATAGGAGTTGTCTCAGCTTTCTTTTGAATTCACATTGAAAATCATTCTCTGAAAGTGTCATTAGAGTTGGTCTGTTCTGTTCAGTGTACTGTGGTGAGACCACACAGCTTTAGAAAATTATTAGTCCTGCCTGATCCAAATCTTCAAATGCTGAAATTCTTCACTGGTAACAGTTGGCTCTGAATGGGTGAGCCTTGGTTCCTTTATGCATCGAATGAGAGTAATGGACTAGATAGATGATCTCTAATAACTTTTTCAGCTCTACATGCTGTTCATTTCAAGTCAATAAGCATTTATTAATGTCTCCTTTCTTTAAGACATCACATTAGACACCACTGATGACACAAAGTTGGGAAAATAGCACAGTACCTTCCATCAAGGATATCAGAGTTTAAGAGGAGAGGACTATGAAACATATACAAATATATATGACACAAGATAGAATACAATAAGAGGGAATCAGGCAAAGTAACTCAAGTTTTTTCCTTCAAAGAAATTTGAAGAGCAAAAGTAACTTTCATGTTAGAGGTTGGAAAGGTGGGGCAAGAAGATAGTCAGAGGAGGTTTTTGTGCCTTGTAAATAAGGCTAAGTGCACAAGAAAAAGCCTATACAAACATGCAGAAAGCAGATTTTCACTTTCACCTGAAATAGCCAAAGACAGTTAAAAATACACACATAAATTAATGTAGGAAACATCAAGCTCCACAAGGAAAAATATAAGAACAGGGAGAAGGAAAGAGGAGTTTAAGAAATAAAGAATTAGTAACAAGCAAAACAAACTCCATTTTTGGAGGGTGGAATTGTGAAGGCAGGATCAAAGAAAAAGAAAAACAGGAAAAAAAACGCATTCTCCTTATCTCACTGGTTGAGGCAGCGGCCTTAGGATACTACTTGCTCACCACTGCCAGTTCCAGGTTCTTCCTTTCAGCTCCCCCTTCCCCCACTCCATTTCTCAGTAACCTCTCTTCATTTCAGGTTTGTGTTATTCATATCCATGACCCAACCAAAATCCTTGGTAGCTTTTGTCTATAGATCCACCATTATAGAGAGTCAGCTCTATATTTTTTGGGGTCCTAAGTGGCGTTTAGTGGCGTTGGATTGAAAAGACCAGAAACAGAAAACTGAGAACAGCCAATCTAAATGTTTAGCTCAACAACATGCTATGAAGTCAGAGTTTATTATATACTGTTTTCATGCAAAGAACACAAAAGAAAGAATCACATCTGAAGGGGTTACAAATCACATAAAATAAAATCCTTGGAGGCTTCAGAGTAAAGATAGAACAGGGACCAAGGCTGAATTCCAACTACCAATTAGTAAGAAGTTAATTCTGGGAACAGAAATATATTTCATAGAGATTTTTATTAATTGAGTCCTGTCCTCTTGATTTACAAGACTGCACCTGGTCAGATAAAGTCTTGTCTATCTTTGTCTGTGTCCGGCCTTGACTATATTTTTTAGAGTTCAGGTTCTTAATTATCATGGAGAAAAATGGTTAACTCAGTAGTTGCTGGTCTGCTAAGGACTCAAAGCTTTCCAATAAGAATATTAAGAAAAGGTGGGGATCTGAAAATGAGTAAAAAGAGGAGTCTTGGATTTTTACCTTAGATAGCTCATTCTGTCTGCGTCCTGACATGCAGTGCAGAAAAAATCATACACACAGTTTTACTTGCCGATGATTTTGTAATGGGATCCAGATAAAAATATCTATTACAGACTCTATTTCTCTAAATGACTACCAATAGCCTCCTGGAGGGGTCAAGTTGTTTTTGAATTAACCAACCTCCTGGTACCAGAGCTTTTCAGGGCTCAGGTGACCAGAACCAAACACAAAGACTGCCTCAGCCTGGATTGGTCACGTAGGGAATCCAGATAACAGGCCCTATCCAGACCCTATTTCTCCAATCAGCCTTACATACACCATGTCACTTCCATTCCTTCATCAGTGAGTTTGATACCTAACTTATAACTCTTCTCTCCTTTCCATCTCCTGCTCTCATTAATAGGTAAATTCAAAATACATATTGATTTTCCCTCAAATATCATACCAACCATGATTTATTGGCCTTTTGCCTCTCCCTCAGTCTTCTCTTCCAAAACACTACTCTTCATTCATATCATGACTTTCAATCTCTTGAATTCTTGATTCTTTCCCAGGCCCTCTTATCTATAGTCACCATTCTTTCTACTTTTCCCCATCGTGACCTATGGGTGAACCAATTCAACTCTATACTATCCTCCTCTTTGGAATCCCTAGTCTCCTTATCATATAGGCATTATGCCCAGCCAAGTTTCAGTCTTGGATTCCCACCATTTACTATGTATACTCCTACAAATAAGCTTATGAATGAAGATAGAGAAAATCATTCAATCACTGTGACTGAGTTGATTATAAATCCATGTTATACAACCTCAACTGGGTTTTCAATGTTGCTAGGCAATCCTACTCTAGCTCCCTTATCAACTCACAATTCTACTCCCCACAATGGCTTTTCCAAATCTTTTCATCCTTCTTCAAATCTCCCACGGCTCCCTCTAACTCCACTTTCTAAGCTGAAAACCTTGCCTCATTTTGTAGAAAAAATTAAGGGCATTCTCTGTGAGTTCCTCTTCTCCATTCTTCCTCATCTCCTAACACTCAGGTGCTTTCTGCCACTCTCTCCTCCTTCACTCCCATCTCTCATGATGAGGTGGCCTTACTCCTTAGCAAGGTTAACTTCTGTATTTGTTCAAGAGATCCCATTCCTTCCTGTCTCTTTCAACAGATTGCTCTCTGTCATCACTTATTTTTAATCTCTCTCTTTTCACTAATTCATTCCCTACTCCTACAAACATACCCAAGTCACTCCTGTCCTGAAAAAAAAAACAAACACTCATTTGATCCTTTTATCCCCACTAAGTATTGTCCTATATCTCTTCTGCCCTTCCTAAAAAGGCCATCTACAATAAGTGCCTCTACTTTCTCTCTTCCTACTCTTTTTTTAAATGTTTACATTTCAGCTTCTAACCTTATTTCCCCCCAAAATTGTTCTCTAAAGAGTTAATAATGATCTCTTAGTTGTCAAATTAAATAGCCTTTTCTCAGTCCTTACTCTCAACCTCTTTGCAGCCTTTGAAACTGTTGATCACTATCTCCTCCTTGATATGCTCTTATTTCTAGGTTTTTCTGAGATATCACTCTCTCTTGGTTCTCATCCTACCTATATGACTGTTCCCTCTTATCTCCTTTGCTTGATCCTTTTCCAGGTTATGTCCTCTGATCCTGGGTGTCTTTTAGAATTCATTCCTGGGTCCTCTATTTACCTCTTATTATACTGTTTTGCTTGGTGATTCATCAATTTCCATAGATTTAATTACTATCTTTATGCTATTGATTTTCAAATCTACCTTTCCTGCCCCCAAATCTCTGCTGACCACCAATCTCAAATCTCTTAACTACTTTTCAGACATTCTGAACTAGATGTCCAGTAGACATCTTAAACTCATCATGTCTGAAATAGAATTTATCTTTCCCCATAAACCCTTTAACCCAACCTATCCTTCCTATTTCTATAGAGGACAATATTATCCCCCCAGTCCCGTATGTTTGCAACTTGGAAGTCATCCTCGACTCCCCACTGTCTCTGCCCCATATCCAATCTGCTGCCTAAGCCTGTCATTTTCTCCTTTGCAATCTCTCTCAAATATGCCCTCTCCTCTCCTCTGACACTATACTGTACCAGTCTAGTGTATGTCTTCATCACCTCACATCTGGACTGTTGTAATAGTATGCTTGTGGTTCTACCTGACAAAAGTCTCTTCCCACTCCAATCTATTCTCCATTCAGCCACTATATTAATTTTCTTTAGCACAGATCTGACTATGTCATACTCCCATCCCTCAATAAACTTAAGTGGCTCCCTACTAACTTGAGGGGCAAATAAAAAATGCTCTGTTTGGCATTCAAAGTCGTTTATAACCTAGCCTGATTCTATTGTTCCAAATCTTCTTACTACCTTACTCTCTGACATATACTCTATGACACTGGCCTACTGAATGTTCCACAAAAAATGACAAAACAAATGAAACAAGACCAAAACCCAAAGTCCATTTTTCAGAGAAGGCAGCCCGTCCCCTACTTAACTTACTATGCCATAGCTGAACAAGACCTTCACTCCTGCCATGCTACTGAAGAAGAGAGCACAACTATGCCTCAATGAGATATATTTAAAGATATAGCCAGTTCCAGTTATTATGCCAATGGAAAGAATTATTCCCAAAGATGTGGTCAGCCTGCAAAGAACATCCATGTCTATGCTAATCCTGCCTCCCAAAAGTGGGTCCAAAGCCTATTCCACATGGATGCCTTGATTTTAGGTGTTCTGGCCATACTACAAAGCATGGTTACACAAATATGAAATGATATAGAGTGAAGTGAGCAAAATCAGAACAATTTATACAGAATCAGCAATCTTATAGAAATTTCAAAAGATTTAAGAATTCTAATGAATGTAATGACTATCCCTAACTTCAAAGGACTAATGAAATATAATACCTACTTCTTAAGAGAGGGCTGATAGATTCAAAATGCTGATTGTGTAAATGGAATTAGCTTGAGCCTATTCATAGTCAAAAATCTGCCCATCCTAGGCGTAGAAATGATGTAATCCTCACCTTCCTTAGTGGGGAGGGGAGTTACCCACACGTGACAATGAGTAGCAAATCTAGAACAAGGGACTGCTCTTTGGGCAGTCCAAATCAATGTAGAGACTGCCATTTGTCCATTTGAATTAGAGGTGGACCCACAGGAAGTGACTAAGGACACTATCTCTTTAAGTATGTTACTCACTTCCTGTGGAGGCAGTTCCAGCTTCGAACTCGGTGCTGAAGGATCTCCTGAGACCACAGAACGCTTACACTCTGTATTGTCCCGTGGGAGAGTTAGGCTGACTTCCTTGGCCTAGCTGGGCCGCTTCCAAACTCTGCCTATCTGGCTGTTGGGCCTTGTGGCTTACAGCTTCATTTATTTAGCCTTTAACCCTCTCTCTCCGTCCAGGCCTTTAGCCTGGATTAGCCTCTCCCTTTCTCTTTAGTCCTACTTTTTTCTTACCAGATTGTAAATAAACTCCTCAACCTGATGCTGACTTGGGTCTGATTTAATTACGGAATCAATCTGAATTGTTGATTCCTGGCGGCCACACTTTAAATATATATCTATAAAATACCCTGAAATTTCCCTCTTACATGATTGAGATACATATTTATAGATATGACAAATATATGGATCTGCTTTGGTTTTCCATGTTTATTTGTTACAAAGACTATATTTTTCTTTTTTATTTGGGGTAGGGGATTTGGAAAGATAGAGAAGCTAGCAAATATGTAAATTTATAATAAAATAAAATACATTTTAAATGATTTTTTAAAAAACTCAGTAGAATCCCTTTAGTAAGTTAGTGTATCCTATCAGATTCTGTAAATTGACTTTGCATTCCGTTTTTTAACATTTGACTTACACAGAGGATCAAACAAATTCTCAATGGGTTTATATGCTTGACAGGGTCTTCAGTCTTCATACTCTGTTTCCCCCGAGATTGTAGTTACTCTTGAGCCAATGTTTTCAAAGAAAACTAAAGAGAAACCAAAAGACTGCTCAGGTTTCAGTAAGTGAGAAGTTGGAAAATGGAAGACAGTTGATTCATCAGTAGCTTGTGCTATCCATGCATGGTTTGGTAATTAGAATATGTGATAAACATATGAGCTTGAGCAGCTGCTAATCTGGTCTGAGCGTCATCAGTGTGACCTGGTCATGTGAGCTCTTTCCCTTCATCAGTTTAAATTGCAAAACTTTCACATGTGCAAATTTCCTGACAGTAGGAAATTTTTATAGGGCTTGGGTTGGGGTTTTTTTTGTTGTTGTTATTGTTCTTTTAATTTAGCAAAGCATTTCTGGGGAATCTACACATGAGAAGGGGAAAAGGTTTTGAATGTCAGAAATAGAACAGTTCATTGTACAAGGGAGTGGTAGGCACTGGAGTGTAACACTTGAAACAACTTTGTGGCATTATAGCTAAACTCTTTCCCTGTCAAGAGTTGGTAGTGATGAAGATATTTTCAAAACCGGGAGAGCAAGCAGAGGAGAGTTTAACAATTCCTTTCTTTTCAATGTCTCCTCAGATGAAGGTAGATGGAATGTATCAAAAAAGGAATAAAAGCAAGAGTTAAAAGGAGTCCCCTTCACTATTCCAATGTGTCTTTCACATGTTTTGAATGGCAACAGAAGAGAAAATATGAGCTTTGCATCCAAAAAGAAGATATTACACAAATAATTAGTTTCCCTATCCCAAAAAATATTTTAGTCTTACAATGTTTATATCATGATTGGGTAATACAAATGTAGCATTCTTCCTCAATGAGTCACCCTAGATGAAATGATGAAATGTTTTCTCCAAATTCCATCAATCATTGACACAGAACTGGGAATATCATGTATTCTTTGCAAGGAATTCTAGGAAGAAGAGGAGAAGAAGCCAGAGCAAAAGGAAGATCTTTAGAGTCATCTCCCTATAAGACTATAAGCTCCTGGAGGACAGGGGCTGTCTTTTGCCTTTTTTTTTTTAATCCTTAGCACTTAACACAATTCCTAGCATATAGCAGGCACTTAATAAATGTTTATTGATTAATTGATCATCCTTGGAGACATCCTTTATCTTGAAATCATTTGGACTTTATAGAGTTTAGCATTTGCACTCCCCTAATCTCCCTTAAATTGACTCTTACATTGCTGCTAGGAGGTGCTACTATAGAAGAGACATGCAGGGTCTTTGCTATGCCGATAGCCAGTTGCAGACTGATAGATGACTGGATGATATGAATTCCATCCTTTCCTCTTTCCCTCAGAGTTTGGAGGGACAATTCCCTTTTAATGGAACTCTTTAAATTCACACTGTCTTCTTCCATACTTCTTTGTTTAAAGACGAAGAAAGGCTTGCTGTACATGATTGGAAAAAACAACAAGGGTAAGGATGGAGGATTTGGGAACCTTATTGCTAATAGTCTAGGTTAATGATCAAACTATTGGAGATTGCTAGATCAGGTAAAGACTGGAGGTTCTTCACCCTCACACTAACTCTGGCCTGACTTGGCCAGAGCCAAGCCAAAGATTAGGGAAGGCTATTGATGATCTTTGAATGACAGTATCCTTGTTCTCTCTCAGCTTTATTGACACTGATGGTAATTGCTCTCTAGCTCTCTTGGTAAGGCAAATTGGGTTGCAGGTACAGGCCCACCCTCCCTCTTGTGACTTCCCACCTCCCAAGTTCTGCTCCAGACTGAACCAACTTGTGCTGTGCCTGGTGGGTATTTATACGGTTGGCTCCAACTGATTTTTGCCCTGGCTCACAGCATCTGGGTACATTCCGAGGTGTTCAACTGCCAGTCTTGTCACTCAAAGGTGGTGTCCATCTTGTCCCAGAACTTCAATATAACAGGTTATAGCCTTCAACTTCCTTTGCCTAAATTAAAAAAAGAACACAATAATAATAACACTAAAACTAAACTAAAGGTTGAGGCAAAGGATCAAGAACTATTTTCAGGGAGCTACACATTGGCCTCAGATAGGGAAAAGGGCCAGCACCTCTCCTCTTACAGCATTCTTTCTCACCTGATACTGTCTTGCAGAAAGAAATCAACTGAAAAGTCAAAGCAAGTGAAGAAGCCAAATCTAATGAAAAGGGTAGAGGCTGGCTGTTGAATACCTTTGTAGTCAGTGAAAGAACTATTTATTTATCAAACACAGTCAATCCAAACCAATTATAGAGTGTCTACAGATGCTCCAAAGCCTCTCCAAGGAATTTCCATTACACATCATCACAACTCTCACAGAAATAAGCTTCCCAGTCTATGTAAATGTGTAGAATTCAACATTCATCAAGCATGTTGTGATTGCTATGTTATCTAGTTCTTAGGATATATGGAGTGTTCAGGGAGAACGAGCACCTCTGGTGCCACGCCCTTTTCAGGACTGCTTATTCACCTTTGGGGTCCCCTGTCACAACTTTTACCTGTGGCTCCAAGAGTCTTGGCATATTGTAGCAACAACATGCCCATAAAACCATCTAAACAGATGGATTAAAGCAAATTAAGGGTAATCAACAGGCCTCAAACCCATCAGTTAGTTAGGAAGCTGACTACCTAAGCATGAGAAGATTTCCCCCAGCAGAATGGGCAGCTGAGAATAATTTGTTCCAATGGCTTAGAAGGTGGATGAAGCAGAAACTATAAAGTGCTCAGAGTGTGGTTAGACACTGAAGATCCTAAGTCCTCCACTGCATCCTGACTTTTGTTTTGCCACTGAACTTGAATGACTCTGGAAGAATGAGGTTGACAACTTAACGCAACTTTGACTCAATTATGAATTAAATTCAATTCACAAGCAAGTCAAGACATCATCCTGTAATGTCACTGGTTCTCTTCAAAAACAAAGATAAATAACAATGGCTTGTTATGTACTCTTTACATGAAGACAGGACCATTTGCCCAGCCCCTGTTACAATAACTATTTTTCTTCTCCCTACTGTTAGAGTGAACTTTATCCTACCTAAGATCTGAGTCTTTTGGAGGAACTTGTCTTTGAAATTACTAATGGGCGGAGAAAAAAGAGAATATGTTCTGACAATGTTTTCTTTGACATACTACTCATTATCCTGATTCATTACTTATACTTCCATAGCTATTCTTTGCCAAACTCTATTAATATAAAGAATCACTAGAATACCAAGATGTGTTAATGAGCAGAAATTCTATTCTTTAATTAGTAGGAGCAAGCAGGTCAAGATATGTAACTTTACATCAAAAGTCCTCATGATTTGTACCTGAGCCCAAGAAAGTCCAGGTTTTCGGGGACATGGTAGGGTACAAATGGTTACAAAAGAAGGTGAACCAAACAGAAGATATTTCAAAATATGTAATAAGGAACTTCTGGGATAAGATGGAAGACACCTTGAGTGACAGGATCATTGGTTGAGACCTCATGTTATGATTAAAAATGATGAGGGCCGAGATCAAAAGGAAGAATAGTATTTTAATAAAAGCCATGTTGATAGAGATAAACTGACCATGCGCCTGTAAGAAACCTATTCCAACCTCACCTCAGCCATTTACCTTCCTCTCTCCTCCAGCTCAGGTAACTAAAGAGGAAGTTCCAAGTCATTTCCCCCTAATTTCAAACAGTCCCTCACCTTGAATACATCATCCAAAACCGGAAACCCATGAAACCCGTTGGACCACGGGAAATGTAGTTTTAAGGACCCCCACAGGTCCACAGAAGTTTGTCAAACATTATATTGAGGTTCAATCCTTCCAAATAGAACCCCAGGTGATTTTAACTAGCACATTACCCCCCTGTGATCCTTTGGGAGATAAATCTCCCCAATGGATCAGGAAAATATAATCAAATTAGAGTTTACAATAATTTAGAGATAAAAGGGAGAAAGAACAAAACCAATGTTCGGTACATTGACAAAAAAAACCATTAAAGGGGCAGTCCCCCTTTCTGGCATAAACTGTTCATTCAAAATAAATGCATCCAACCCCATAGTTCAGATCAACTGCGCCCCAAAGTTCAAATTGGATCTTCATGATCCAGTGAAGGCTCTTCAGGCATCTTTTGGTGCCTCCACCAAACAGGTTTGTCGTCTGGATTCTGGGGAGATGGCAAAATCCTTATCCTGAAATTACTTTCAAAGTATTTAAACTTTACATTATAGATTATAAAACATACATTTCCTTCTGAGAATTAACATTACCCCCCTGAGTTTACTTCTAAAGGAGTAAAAATTGACTTGCAATATAGATTATAGTTCAGACATTATGATTTTAAAAACTTAACACACACCCCCCTGAGGAAAATATTTAACTAACACATTATCCCCTGAAAAAGTCAGCCAAGGATGCATGGCTAAGTGAGTCACGGGGGTGCATGAAATCAATTGGCAAAAGAAATAATAAAAAGAATAAAATTCAAAAAAAAAGAGAGAAAAAATTAACTTGTGAATGAAATGTAAAATGTGCAAAAAAATGTAGGGGAAATAAACAGGCCTTTGATTCAAGGCCCAATGAAAGCGATTTAAGCAGTATGCTATAACCCATTTAGGGCCAGGACTACAGAAAAATTGCCATTTACTCTCTATATATAGAGGAATAAGGGAAATGCCTTTCTTTGATCCGATTTTTTCCCTGCACCTTCTCAGGGAATGAGCCATTAAATGATAGCCAATCTTAGGTGCTTCACTAGGAATTTAAGTTGAGGGGACCCACGTCCTCTAAAGTTTTAGAAAAGACTGGGACTCCAGGACTCAAACCCCAATTTTCAAGCCCTTCAAGTACTGGCATAGAACTCCTGCAATTTATGCAGATTCTTTAGTCAAGTCTCTGACCATGTGGCTTGGCACTTCTTCTGGAATCAGAGAGGCATTAAAGAACCAACCAGAAGATATTTCAAAATATGTAATAAGGAACTTCTGGGATAAGATGGAAGACACCTTGAGTGACAGGATCATTGGTTGAGACCTCAGAATGTACCCAGTTGGCATGAGCCAGGGTCAAAAGGCAGTTGGACCCACCCCTATAAATACCCATGATGCACAACACAAAAGGAACCCAATTTTTAGTATTGCTGGGTGGAGG
The DNA here is from genome assembly GCF_016433145.1 of Gracilinanus agilis. Lineage (NCBI taxonomy): Eukaryota > Metazoa > Chordata > Mammalia > Didelphimorphia > Didelphidae > Gracilinanus > Gracilinanus agilis. The sequence continues at coordinate 125,405,814 of NC_058130.1, read as the reverse complement.
GTGGATCTGGGAGTGTGGGCAGGCCCATACCTGCAATCTAGCATCCTTGTTGAGAGCTTTAGGAAACTATAATACCTACAAACAATAGAGCTGTGAGAGAGCAGTATTGTTGACATCAAGGAAACATCAATAGCCTTCCCTATTCTTTGGCTTGGCTCTGGCCAAGTCAAGCCAGAGTTAGTGAGAGGGTGAAGAATCTCCAGCCTATATTTGATCCAACAACATCTATAGTTTCTGATCATCTCCTTGAATTAGTTAGCAATAGCATCCCCCAAACCTCTTTCCTTTCCCTTGTTCCTAACCCCTTGTTGAGCGAGAATTAAATACTGTTGTTTAAGTTCAAGTCAATGTTTGGAGTACCTTACTGATTGGTAAAACATCTAAAGCCATTAGGAAGGGGAATTTGTTCATGCAGTCAGACTCACAGCATTATCCAACCAGTGTATTAGTATTAGCCCATATCAACAACAAAACCAACCCCAGGCTAAGGAACTAGAGAAGTTGATAACATACACAACTCCTCTTTGGTTACTTGCTTGGGCAACCAGGGGACAGCCTGGCAAGCTCAGTCCAGTAGAGCCTGTCAGGCTGTGAGAAGCATAGCCTGTCTATTATCAATACTACGGAGATCTATGTTTCTCCATTTACCTTTTTTTTTTTTTTAACAAATATGAAACTGGATGTTTCAGAGACATCTTAAACTCAACATGTCCAAAATCAAACTTACTATCTTCCCCCTCAAACTCTCTCTTATTCTAAACTTCCTTATTTCTATTGAATGCACCAACATCCTTTCAGTCTCTCAGGTTCATAACCTTGACATTATCCTGGACTTCTCATTCTCCTTCTAGTCAGAACTTGCCATTTTTACTCTCACAACATTTCTCATTTGACTACTTTTCTCTACTCACTAAGCTACCACTTTAGTTCAAGCCTTCATCACTTCTTGCTTGAATTATTGTTGTTTGTCCTTAATTTTCAGAGGATGAATGACATCATGAGGTAATGTCTTGACTTGTTTGTGAGTTCTATAAGTGAGGCAGAGTTGCACAAAGTCATCAGCCTCATTTTCCTCCCAGAGTAATTCAAGTTCAATGGCAAGACAAAAGTCAAGATGACTGGAAATGGCCTAATGTACAATGGATGACCTTGGCATCTTCAATGTCTGAGCAAATCTAGGTATTCCACAGCTCCTGCTTCAGCCACCTTCATAGCCACTGGAAGAAACTGTTCTTATCTGCTCACTCTACCAAGAGGAAGTCTTCACATGCTTGGTGTAGACATACTCCTAAGTTACTGAAGGTTTGTGGTCCATCAGTTACCCTCAAGAGTAGGCACTTATGCTATTCCTATCCCTATAGTCTATATAGCAATGTGAAATAAGTTATTGTTCAGTCATGTCTGCTTCTTTGTGGTTCTATTTAGGGTTTTCTTGGCAAACACAGTGGTTTGTCATTTCCTTCTCCAACTCATTTGACAGATGAGGAAACTCAAGAAAATGGGATTAAGTGACTTGCTCAGTCACAGTGTCTGAGATAATATTTGAACTCAGGTCTTCTTGATTCTAGGGCAGGCACTCTATCCAATGTATCACCTAGCTGCCTAATGTAAAATAAAGGAAACACTAAAAGGCAACTAAATTCAGGTAAAAAGGAATGGATAATTATGCTACATACATTTATTAAAGTTAAAGCACACATCAGGCCTATCTATTAAGAAATGTTAAACTTCAAAAATGGAAAATGATATGTACTATCAATAATAATCACCATTAAACTGTTTCAATTAGGTATTTGAAGATGTTCTTTTATGGGAGACATGGCACAAGAACATAGAATCCTAACTTTAGAGTCACAAGGATCTTAGAAGCTGTAGAGTTAATTTCTTCATTTTATAGAAAAGGATACCGAGTCACAGATTCAAGTGGCTTATACTATATGTTGTATATATGTTGAATCTGAGTCAGGATTTGAACCTAGGTCTTCAATAGCCCAAATTCAGTGCTCCATCCAGTATACCAAACTGTTTCTTTTTCTGTGTTCCAAACAATAATAATGATAGCCTAACCTAAGGAAATAGCAGTGAGAGTGGACAAGAAAGGAGAAATATGAGAAGTTATATGACTACGTGGATTTTAGTGTGTGTCAACAATGACTGAAGTTTCAATCCTGATTGACTGGAAGAATGATGACATTGTTGACAGAAATAAGGAAGTCAGGAGGGGAAATTAGAAGTTCAAATTGGGGAGTAGTTCAGTTTTAAATACTAATTTGAGGTGATGCTGGAAAATCCAAATGTAAATGTTCAGTAAAGAGTAGGAGCTATACAATTTGACCTTGAGAGAAAGATGAACAAACACAATTCAGCTTAGGTTGGGGAGAAATTTTATTCTTATAAGTTATTAAATACCATCTATTTGTAAGTCACTGTACCATGTTATGAAGATACAAAGATGGATAAGACAATCAATCCCTACCCTTAAGAAAGTTATAACATAAAGGATAAAACAATGACACAAATCATTACAAGACAAATTATAGTGTTCTAAATGTACAGGAAAGGCAGTTGGGTAATACAGACTGCTGGGTGTTTAGTCAGGAAGACTCATCTTCCTAAGTTTGTATCTGGCCTCAGACACTTACTGTTTCAACTGAGCAAATCACTTAACCCTGTTTGCTTTAGTTCCTCATCTGTAAAATGAACTGGAGAAGGAAATGTCAAAACACTCCAATATCTCTGCCACAAAAACTCCAAATGGGGTCATGAAGCAATGGGCATGGATAAAACAACTGAACAACAACAACAAAAAATGTATAGGAAAATTCCAAAGTTTAAAACAGATTTGAAAATGGAAAGGTCTCTTTCAGCTAAACTGATAAGGGAAGGCTTCATAAAAATATGTTATGTGAATTGAGTCTGGGAGTTGGAAAGGATTTAATATGTAAGCAGTAGGGAGAGAGACAAAAGGCCACTCTTTTTTAAAATGGGTGGCATACATTAAAAGAAAACTAAGTAGGATAGTTTGGCTAAAGCAGAGACTATATAAAGAGGAATAATGAGAAATAAAGTTTAAGTTAGATCATGGAGTTCCCTAAATGCCAAGGAAAGGAGTTTGGGGTTAATTTGACAAATAGAAGGGGGTCACTGAAGTTTTTTTGAGTGAGGAAGTGACATGGTCAGACCTATGTATTGAAAAGATTACTCTGGCAGTGATGTACAGGATGGGTTGGAGTGAAAATTAGATTGGAATAAAAAAGACCAGTTAGGGTGCTCTGATGACTTAAGGGAGAAGTAATAAGAATCTAAAATAGGGTGGTAGCAGTCAGAACAGAAAGGAAGGGATAAATTTGAAAGATATTAGAGAACAAGTGATAGAACTTAGCAACTAATTAGATATGGGAGGTGAGAGAGAAGAAGGAATCAGTGATAGCTTTAAGAAGTACAAACTGTCCAATTTGGAAATAGCCTTAGAAGTCAAGTCCAACCCATACCTGACCCCAGTCTTTCCTACTGTAGCTATTGCATCCCCAGAAAGTGCTCATTCAGGTTAGTCTTGAAGACTTCAAGTGAGGGAGAACTCACCACTTCCTAAGGTAACCCATTCTATGTAGTGTAACTATTGGTAGGAAACATTTCTTTACATTAAGCCTAAATCTCCTGCTCTGCTCCTTGAACCTATTCCTTCTAGTTTTCCCCAAGTCAAGTAAAACTTTAGAAAATATGAAATGCATACTCTGAAAGACTTTAGAACTGTGATCAATGCAAAGACAAATCACAAGTCCAGAAGCCTGAAGATGAAACACACCACTCACCCCCTGCCAGAGAGGTGAATTTCAATCCATATAGAAGTATAATTAGAACATGGTCAATGTGAATATTTGTTTTTCTGTATTATGTGTATTCATGATAAGGATTTTACTTTTGCTGTTGTTCACTGGAGGTGGGCAGTGGGAAAGGAAGATTATAAATGCATATAAATTAAATGAACACATTTTCAAAACAATTGAGATGATGTATGTGAAACTCTATGAACCTTTAAAAATTATTAATGTCAGCTTTATGTTTAGTTGTATATAGTAGGGGAACAGAAGTTCAAGTAGGGGAATAGAGTTTCAAGTAGCAGAATACATGGCAAATACAGCAAATTGAACTCTGAGAAAAGGCTGCTGAGTTAGCTAATGAGGAAATCTTGGATGGTCTTTTGGAAAGCAGCTTGGATAGGATAGTGAAGACAGAAGTAAAATTTGGGGCAGTGAGCTGAACTAAGGAAACCCAAGTAGTATTTATAATATTGAAAGCTGAACATTTACATTTAAACAGAGATTACTTAGTAAAAGGATGCTGTAAGTAAAAGGCATGGTGCTATGGTAGGAGAACATAGTGTAGCTCTAAGCTAGTTTTAGAAGCAAGTTTATTTTCTGTGGTCTTAATGTAGATCCTGGTTTTAAAAACAAAAATGGTATTGCTGTCATCATCCCCACCACAAATATTCTCAGATGGCTCACAATATTTGTCAGTGAGTAGCTTAACATCATAGGAAGAATTAATTGTCTGCTTTCCTAGAACTTCAAATTTCAACGTCTTCTTGTGGTGCTCCTTCCCCACCTCGACAGTCTGGGGAAGAATATATTTCACTTTTGCTCTTCACTTCCATGCACTTCAAACATATTTATTCAAAAATAACTTCTGGATTCCCCCTTTTCAGTGCTAGTTAAGAACACATTGCTTCCCATATTTATCTAGACTAGTTCCTCCTCTCTGTCCTCTATTAATCAGCTTACACTATAAATAACGGGGGAAGGTAGTTTGAATCAAGAGATTCTGTAAAAATTTATACACTTTAAGGGGGGAAGCTGGGTAGCTCAGTGGATTGAGAGCCAGGCCTAGAGATGGGAGGTCCTAGGTTCAAATCTGGCCTCAGACACTTCCTAGCTGTGTGACCCTGGGCAAGTCACTTGACCCCCATTGCTTACCCTTACCACTCTTCTGCCTTGGAGCCAATACAGTATTGACTCCAAGAAGGAAGGTAAGGGTTTAAAAAAAATTTATATACTTTAAGCTGTAGCTTTGTCTGTTGAGATTTTCACCAGAGAAATGAAACATGGAAGTCCTGCCTGAATCTGGGAGATCAAAATAGAGACAAATATATTCTGAGCTTAAAAAAAAAAGGCAGGGACTTTGTGGTTGGAGAGGAGGTGAAAAACTGTGGACTGTGGATGATGCCATTTTTCTTACAAATTCAAGTTTGCTGTTGTTGCTGCTATCGTGCCCTCCTGGCCCCCCCCCATCCCCGCCCACCTCATATCAGGTGTCAGAGGCTTTTCTTCTCCTCTCCCTTTCCACTATTTAATCTCCTCCTACCCATCTCTGCCCTCCACCAGTTATTCCTTCTCCCAGGAGACAGTGCTATCTCACAGGTATCCAGATGGAGAGGAAAGGGCTACTAACATCCCAGCTCCTTAAAAATGAAATATCTAGGGCTGACCTGCCTCAGGACTTTTTGATATTCTCTAGCTCTTTCCCAAGTTTGGGTCTGGAATGCCTCTAAACTATTCAAACCAACTTTTTCACTCTGTTCCCACACCTTTTATACTAAGGGTCACTTTAAATAGCTGTGGGGATCACACTGAGTCTTCATTTTTCAGTCCTTTCTGAATTAAAGCAAATCTTTCCTTACATATCCTGTCTATCTCACAGGCAAGGTATCTACCTTTCACTCAATACCTCACTCTGAGTGTTCCAGTTCTAAAGGAATCCCTTTCACTCCCTCTCTACACTTGGCTTCCCATTTTCATGCCTTTCTCTGATGTGAGCCATGAGCCATAGAAATAAGTCCTGCAAAAAAAAAAAAGAAAGAAAGAAAAAAAAAAGAGCAGGGAGTTGACCTAGTGGCTGTTCCTCACATAGGTATCTCTGACATATAAGTTGTGGAGGGAGGATAAGGCAGCCCTCCCCAAATATCAAAGATTCATGTTCCCAATACATAGGTCTCTTTGTTGGTGTCTTTTCTGCTACTAGATCATGAATAGAGAAACCTTTGTCCAGAAGATTCAGAAACTTCCCAAAACAATTGAGTTTCTTGGCAGAGAAATTAAGATCTTAAAAGTAAAGCAAGTGGTCAGGTCAGAAAGCCATTTGTTTCCCTAGGAAGGAGTGCATACTGGTTTAATAGAGTCAGGTAGTGGGGGATAGCTGATGTTTTCATTAGCTCTAGGTGTTGTTGAAGATCTTAGCACAGTGCAGATAGGGAACAAAATGTGGTATTAATTTTCAGTTTTTAAAAATATGACTTTGTAGATCTAATGAAGGCAAACATAAATCTTCCACTTTTATGAGACCCTGAGCCACCCCAGATTTGCTGCATCATCTCTAAGTGCCAAAAACTTCATCCCTGAGTTAGACAATCCTCCAAAAGTCGCCCAGGGCCCCGCCAATCACTGGAGTCACCAGTTTGCTCTTAGTATGCATCAGGTTGTTTTTAGGTTAAGCGCTGTTATTTCAAATTAACTGTTAGTTTTTCAAGGGTAAGGGGTTATTCTTATTTAGTCATTTAGTCCTGTTTGACTTTCATAACCCCATTTGGGATTTTCTTGGCAAAGATATTGGAGTAGTTTGCCATTTCCTTCTCTAACTCATTTGAAAAATGATGAAACTGAAGCAAATAAGTTAAGTGACTTGCTGAGGGTCACACAGCTAGTAAGTGAGGCCAAATTTGAATTTAGGTGCTTGAGACTCCAGTCCCAGCACTCTATCCATTTTGCTACCTCAGCTACTCTCAAGGTTAAGGGAGAAATCATCTATTTCTTTTGAATCATTCAGATTAATTCCTCTCCTCCATATATATTCTATGTTTAATAATAAAAATATTATTTATCATTCCTATAATGCTTAAGATGAACAAAAGATCTCTTTACAGTAGCATTGTTGGAAAGGAAGTGCAGTGTTATTACCTTTATTTGACATATGTGAAAGTTGAGGTGAAATCATGCTAAATGACTTGCCCAAGGATTCTCCTGCATTAAGTTCTGAAGCCAGGACTAGAACCAGTTTTCTGACTCTAAGGCCAGCATCCCTTCCATTACATCATGCTGTTTTTCTGTATGGTATAAACCAATGTATAACTATGAAATGTTACTAGCATGGAGTAAAACAAAAGAACAAGAAATACAGAATAAATTTAAATCAGACCCTTAAAATTTTCACCTTAGAATGATAAAGATTGCTGAACAGATATTTAAACAAATGCTAACAAGATAAACACCTAACCCAGCATTTATGGTCCTGTATTTCCTTCCTCCTCTAAAGAAACCAAAGGTTCCTTTAAGCCTTTCAGTGTTCATAGTTTTGTGGTTGAGGGAATGGAGAATCTTGACTTATTGTAGTATGTTTTCATACAACTTAAGGATAAAGTGTTATTAAAAATGTAACCAGAGGAAAGGCCGATTGAGACTGTTTTTGGAGTATGCCCTATTGTTGTTGCTGTTGTTCAATCATTTCAGTTATGTCCTATTCTTCAGGACCCCATTTAGGGTTATCTTTGCATTGATACTAGAATGACTTGCCATTTCTTTCTCCAGTTTATTTTACAGATGAGGAAATGGAGGCAAACAGGTGACTTGCAGGTCACACAGCTAGTGTTTGAGCACAGATTTGGACTCAGGAAGCTGAGTATTCCTGACTTCAGGCCCAGTCATTTGCCCAGTCATTTACCCACTGCGCCACCTAGATGCCCATATCTGTAGGCTCTACCTGGTATCAGTCCATGAGGAGGCTTGGAGCCTGCTTTCATAAGTGCATGACTAAGGGACAGCCCTGTACTTCTCTACACATGGTACTGTTATAAAAAATAAGATGGATGGATGGATAATAATAACAGAGGCTATGAAGGCTAGAGGGTTTGAAGGTGGATTGCATTTTGGTGGGAGAGAGAGCACACTCTCACCCATGGCCTCTGTGTAGGTGCTGCTGGCAAAAGGCTATGCCTCTCCTCTCCTGACAGGCTTGCTTAACTGAGTCTGTCAGTTATTTCTTATAACAGCTGCCCAGGCAGGGAACCACAGAGAGGCTGTGTGTGTAGTAGTAGAATTCTCTGGTTTCCCAACCAGGGATTGGAATAATTATTGATAAGGGCTATTGATGTGCTATTTGAATAATGGTGAAATCTGTAAGAAGGAAAATTTAGGTAATTATAGATATATATTAAATATGTGGCCGCCAGGAATCAACAATTCAGGTTGATTCCGTAATTAAATCAGACCCAAGTCAGCATCAGGTTGAAGAGTTTATTTACAGTCTGGTAGGTAAAAAGTAGGAGTAAAGAGAAAAGGAGAGAGGCTAGTCCAGCAAAAGGCCTGGATGGAGAGAGAAGAAGGTTATAAAGCTTAATAAATGAAGCTGTAAGCCACAAGGCCCAACAGCCAGATAGGCAGAGTTTAGAATAGGCCCAGCAAGGCCAAGGAAGTCAGCCTAACTTACCCACGTGACAATATAGAGTGTAAGCTGTCTGTGGTCTCAGGAGATGCTTCTTCTTCCAGTTCGAGATGGCAACTGCCCCCACAGGAAGTTCACTAACTTACTTAAAGAGATCGTGTCTTTCATCACTTCCTGTGGTCCACCTCTAATTCAAATGGACAAATGGCAGTTTCTACATTGATTTGGACTGCCCAAAGGGCAGTCCCTTATTCTTGATTTGTTACTTATTGTCACGTGTGGTAACTCGTCTCCCCTCCCCACTAAGGGAGGTTAGGGTGACATCATTAGCACGCCTGGGTTGAGTAGAATTTTGACTATTAATGGGCTGGAGCTACTTCTATTTACACAACTCTGACTGTGTACGGATCTCCCCTTCCCAAGGGCTTTGATATATTGACCACTCAGGAAAGGTACTTGATAACAAAATACTGTATTTGATTCTGATTAATGGGGTTAGGCACAAGGGAAAAGGATGGAGGATTTGGGAACCTTATTTGCTAATGCTCTAAACTAATGATCAGACTATTGGAGAAAGCTAGATCAAGTAGAGGCTGGAGGGTCTTCACCCTTACGCTAACCCTGGCCTGACTTGGATGGAGCCAAGCCAAAGATTAGGAAGGCTATTGATGAGCTTTGATGATGGTATCACAGTTCTCTCTCAGCTCTAAGGTCAATGATGGTGACTGCTCTCTAGCTCTCAGTAAGACAGGTTGGTTTGCAGGTATAGGCCTACCCTCCCTCGAGACCTCCCACCTCCCAAGTTCTGCTCCAGAGTGAGCCACATGTGCTGGGCCTGGTGGGTATTTATAGGGTTGGCTCCAACTGATTTTTGCCCTGGCCCATGGCATCTGGGTACATTTCGAGGTGTTCGACTGCCGGTCTTGTCACTCAAAGTTGGTATCCATCTTGTCCCAGAAATCAATATAACAGTACCCATGTTGCTTCTGTCATGTTTATTTTTTTTCTAATCTTAGGTAATGAACAAGCATATCAGGGTTTGACCTTATGACCAGACTCTTAAGTCAAAGTCAAATTAAAAAGCATTTATTAAGTATCTATTCTGTGCCAGGCACTGTGTTTTACTGACCTTTGAAAAAGTCAAAAATAGCTACCAAATGTCTCAGCAGTAGGTGTCCATGGCAAAGTCTACTGGTAACCACAGTAATTAAGCCTCATGAGGAATCAGCTCTGAGGAATAATCTTCATGATCGCCCTAATAGGGGATTGACCCAGTAGCTAAAATACCTTATCCTGAAAGCAAGAAAGCAACTGATTTATTGGTTATGTTATACCCAGAAGACCATTTGGAGAAGAATATCGGAAAAGTCACTACTTTAAGTTTGACTTCACTCTTTCCAAGGACTACCCTGGTCAAAAAGAGTAGGTTTTTGGTTTGGATGTTTTTGTTCTGTTTGGTTGTAGTTTTATTTTTGCACATCAGGTCTTATTTTATCTTTTAGCAAATAATCTGTGCTTGGCATAGCAAGTACTTAAGAAATCCTTATAGAAGAGGCAGCTAGCCAATAAGATCAGGAGTAAAACAAGGATGCCCATTATCACCTCTATTATTCAACATAGTACTAGAAACACTAGCAGTTGCAATTAGAGAAGAAAAAGAAATTGAAGGTATCAAAATAGGCAAGGAGGAGACTAAGCTATCACTCTTTGCAGATGATATAATGGTATACTTAAAAAATCCTAGAGAATCAACTAAGAAGCTTGTAGAAATAATCAACAACTTTAGCAAAGTTGCAGGATACAAAATAAATGCACATAAATCATCAGCATTTCTATACATTTCCAACACACTAGAGCAGCAAGAAGTAGAAAGAGAAACACCATTTAAAATCACCCTAGACAATATAAAATACTTAGGAATCTATCTACCAAAACAAACACAGCAATTATATGAAAACAACTACAAAACACTTTCCAAACAAATAAAACTGGATCTAAACAATTGGAAAGCCATTGATTGCTCGTGGGTAGGATGAGCTAACATAATAAAAATGACAATTCTACCCAAATTAATTTACCTATTTAGCGCCATACCTATCAAACTACCAAAAAACTTCTTTATTGAATTAGAAAAAACTATAACAAATTTCATTTGGAATAACAAAAGATCAAGAATATCAAGGGAAATAATGAAAAAAATGTAAAAGAAGGGGGCCTAGCAGTACCAGATATTAAACTATACTATAAAGCAGCAGTCATCAAAACAATATGGTACTGGTTAAGAGACAGAGAGGAGGATCAATGGAATAGACTTGGGGTAAATGACATCAGCAAGATAGTGTATGATAAACCCAAAGAGCCCAACTTTTGGGACATGAATCCACTATTTGACAAAAACTGCTGGGAAATTTGGAAAAGAATATGGGAGAGATTAGGTTTAGATCAACATCTCACACCCTACACCAAGATAAATTCAGAATGGGTGAATGACTTGAATATAAGGAGGGAAACTGTAAATAAGTTAAGTGAACACAGAATAGTATACTTGTTAGATCTCTGGGAAAGGAAAGATTTTAAAACCAAGCAAGAGTTAGAGAAAATTACAAAATGTAAATTAAATGGTTTTGATTATATTAAACTAAAAAGCTTTTGTACAAACAAAAACAATGTAGTCAAAATCAGAAGGGAAACAACAAATTGGGGAAAAATCTTTACAATGAAAAACTCTGACAGGGGTCTAATTACTCAAATATACAAAGAGTTAAATCAATTGTATAAAAAATCAAGCCATTCCCCAATTGATAAATGGGCAAGAGACATGAATAGGCAATTTTCAGGTAAAGAAATCAAAAGTATCAATAAGCAGATGAGAAAGTTTTCTAAATCTCTAATAATTAGAGAAATGCAAATCAAAACAACTCTGAGGTATCACCTCACACCTAGCAGATTGGCTAAAATGAAAGAAGGAGAGAGTAATGAATGTTGGAGGGGATGTGGCAAAATTGGGACATTAATGCATTGCTGGTGGAGTTGTGAACTGATCCAGCCATTCTGGCTGGCAATTTGGAATCATGCTCAAAGGGCTATAAAAGAATGCCTGCCCTTTGATCCAGCCATACCATTGCTGGGTTTGTACCCCAAAGAGATCATAGGTAAACAGACTTGTACGAAAATATTTATAGCTGTGCTTTTTGTGGTGGCAAAAAACTGGAAAAGGAGGGTATGTCCTTCAATTGGGGAATGGCTGAACAAACTGTGGTATATGGGGGTGATGGAATACTATTGTGCTAAAAGGAATAATAAACTGGAGGAGTTCCAGGAGAACTGGAGAGACCTCCAGGAACTGATGCAGAGCGAAAGGAGCAGAGCCAGAAGAACATTGTACACAGAGACTGATATACTGTGGTAAAATTGAATGTAATGGACTTCTGTACCAGCAGCAATACAATGACCCAGGACAATTTTGAGGGATTTATGGTAAAGAGACTACCCACATTCAGAGGAAAAACTGCAGGAGAGGAAACATATAAGAAAAACAACTGCTTGAATGCACGGGTCAGGGTGGACATGATTGAGGATGTGGACTTGAAACTACCACACCAATGCAACTATCAACAATTTGGAAATAGGTCTTGATCAAGGACACATGACAAAACCAGTGGAAATGTGCATCGGCCATGGGTGGGGGGAGTGCGGGGGGTGAAGGGGAAAGTAGGAGCATGAATCATGTAACCATGTTAAAAATGAATATTAATAAATGTTTAAATTAAAAAAAAAAAAGAAGAGGCAGCTAGGTGGCTTGGTAGATAGAAAGCCAGGCCTGGAGATGGGAGGTCCTGGGTTCAAATTTGGCCTCTGACTTCCTAGCTATGTGAATTTGGGCAGGTCACTTAATCTTGATTGCTGAGCCCTTACTGCTCCTCTACCTTGGAAGCAATACCTGTATCAGTTTTAAGACAGAAAAAACAAACAAATAAACAAAACTACCAACAATAAAATCTTTGTCAATTTGACTATTTTTAAAAGCTAATGTCTGCATAGCTAATTAATATGAATTGATAATCCTAATTAGAAGTAGCTTTGATAAAAGAGTAGCATCAGAGCTATTTACACCATATAAGTAAGGTCTTTAAGTTAAAAGAGAGATTAGAATGAAGCCATGAAATACCCATCTTTGGCCTATATCTAGTTTATCTGGACTCCAAAGCTAAATGACCATCACAATAGCTAAGCAGGAGACAGAGTGGAAGACTGCTCTTGAGATTATAAAATCTAGCCATGTTCTATTTCCACTTGGCCTTAAAGCTTACCTTGGTTATGAAGACTAGACACAAGTAGGCAACATTTTGAAGTTAACAGTTCTAAATTTCTCCTCACCTATGATCCCCTAAACCCAATACCCATTGGAAAATTCTAGCCTGAATTCATTGGAACTCATTATGTGTGAATATCCTAACCTAAAAATCATAACTCACATTTCTCACTTTAGGTCTTCAAAGAGACTTTCTCAAAACTGCCCTCTAGAGTAAGTAGTACAAATCAAGTATCTCCATTTTAGAGATGAGGACTCTGAGGTTCAAAGAGACTTTAATTTATAGCTTGTTAATTTCAGAGCTAGGATTTGAACCCACATCTCTTGACACCAAGTATAGTGCTCTTTCTCCTTGACCATACTAACTCTACCATAACAAATCAGAAACAGGAAAGAAGTTGTTAGGTCACTTCGAAATTCCCTAGTCTCTTAAGTAAAAGGAATTTGGGGATTAGAAATATGAGTGGCATATACTTCAGTCTTTGTCTAATTCCTAGAAAGTGGGTAAGCAAGTTAATTCCCATATTTTTACACACACACACACCCTTTTTATAAAAGAGGGAAGTAAGGCAGAGACGACATTAATACATGCAAAGACCTGTGGAGCTGATGATACACGCTCAGCAAAGTAAGGACTACCCAAGACCAATCATTCAGAAACCTCTTAACTCCATGGAAACACATGAACAAAATTAAAATTTTTTTTGCTACTTCAAAAATCTATGACTTCATTGATGTAGGTTCTCCCTCTACTGATGCTTATTTAACTCTTGGTAGACATGCCTTGGAAGACAAGCTTTAAGCGATGCTATGGATTCCTTTGCTGGCCAACCTGAAGATGAGCTTCTCCAAACTTGAGTAGGTTAGTTGTCAGATGATAGGAATATAGGCCAATAAGGTCAGTACCTGAAGTTGGATAGATCCTCTCAGAACCCATGATTGAATTGGCACAGTGTTTGAGGATCATCTCTGTGCATCAATGAGACAAGAAAATTTCAGTGGAGGAATAAAATATAGGTAGTTTCTTTTTCTGTACTCCCCCTTCTAAAATCCTAGAGGAGTGTGTACTTTATCCTAGTCTCTTTATTCTAGATATGGTTGGGTTTGTTGAATAACTTTGGCAAACTGCATCTAAAAAATTCCTGGGGTCTTGAGGGATAGTTGGGGAGGGAAGGAAGAATTAGGATATTTTGTTAAACATCTAGACTTACAGGGAACATTTATAATGGCCGGAAACATACCCTCCAAGAACCTAAAGGAAAGCAGCTTTAAGGACCACACATCTAAATTTGATATAAATGATTGAGATGCCTTAGGAATGATAAGGGCAACTTATTCTTAATATTGGGGCAATTTTGGAGAGGTCAGCAAGTATGAAAGAGAAACTCCAGAGAAGAACACTGTCTGGCTCTGAGGTAGAACTATGAAATAGGGAAACTGGAGTACACCTACCTCTCCACAGTTCTGGGATTGGCCCATGGTAGAGAAAGCTTTTTCTTCCTTTAGCAAAGGGCTAGAAACACTTGAAGTTCTACACTATATCCTGTAACTAGAGAAACTGAACTGGGGAGGTACAGTACCATACATAGATACAGATAACCAGAGGATTTGCTCCAGAGCATCAACGTCTGGGGGGATGAGGCAGCATACTTCCTCATCGTAAGGATCCTTTGATTTGCCAGAGCAGAACTGCATGATATCCCTAACGTCTTGCCTCTGTCTTTGTGGGGGTTTAGGGAGTTAAGGGTCAGAATCACTGTCTATTTGGCAGGGGAATAAACCACTCCATCTTCTAGCATAACTCCATCCAACCAGGATGTAAATATTCCCCTGCATTGAATTTGCCCAAGGTGACAAAACTCCTACTTATGGTTCTAAGGAAGAAAATCAATGCCATCTGCTGGAATCAATGCAAAACTGCAGGAGGGAAAAAAAAAAACCTGCTTTTGAGAGGCAATGCCTCCTAGGAGCCCTGCTTAGTGCATAAGTATAATTATACACAAGTCTCTAGGGGACAATTACTAATAGGTATAGATCATTCCAGGGTTTCTGTTATGAATTCTATTGTTTTCTTCAACCTGTAAGTAAGACTTTTTTCTTTGAGGTTTATGAGCTATATGCTTCAGAGGAGAACTGATGACACAACACATTGTTGGATAATACCAATATAGTGTTTCTCGGATTTCTTGAGTGGGGCAAAGTGTTAGAGAATTTAGAAATCCCCAAAGCATACCTGGATCATTTGTGACATACGAAAGTTTCTGACAAAAAGATTACATAAATGTGGAACTTCAACTGTGATCATAGGGCAAAACTTTAGAAAATATGGTAGATATGAATGTTTCTAATAGGTAGCCATTCAAATTTCATGATTTCTTCAAAAAGATAGGATAATCCTTTAAGGCTCTTGCTTATCATTGCATGACATCTGTGATACTGAACAATCTAAAATGTTCATACTGGAAGTTTATAGAAACAAAATGTTCCATATTAAGAAATTCAAATTCATCTTAAATAGGGCTGGTCTAAGGCAAAATTGTAAAATATGCCAAGTTTATCTTAAGTACTCCAGTATCCATTTCTTCAACATCGTCTCTCCTCTACCCCCATCAGATTCCCCCTATAAAGAAAGATCTTATAATCTATGAACTTTGAGGTTAACATGAATTTCAAGTTGATCTTTTTTGATGATGATCAAATTTTGATCAAAATCAGATATTTTTTTAGATGACAGGAGCATTGGATCTCTTCTGCAAGTAGGTATCTCTACTTCCTTGGCAAAGATGAGAAAAGATGGGAATTGTCAATGCTGGATGAGCTGTGGTGGAGTTGTGAATCAATACAATCATTTTGAAAGCAATTGGAAATTTTGTAAATAAAGTGACCAAAATGTCTTCATCCTTTGATGCAGATTCCTTGGGGCATATATACTGTGAAAGATGTCACTGACAAGAAGGAAATACAATGTATACACCAAAATATCAATAACAGCACTTTTTGAAGTAGCAAATAACTTGAAACAAAGTAGCTGATCATTGACTAGGGAATGGCTAAACAAATTATGGTTCATAAATTAAATTAAATATTGCTAGCTATAAGAAACAATGAATGTGATGAATACAATTTATATGATCTGAAGGAAAAGGAATTAATAAGAGAAAACAATATATATAATTACAAGTAAATGTAAAGAACAACAATAAAAAAATTAAAAATGAATGTTACAAAATTCTAAAGAACAAGCAAGGCCTCAAAGAAGATATATGAGAATACATCTCCACATGTATAAACCAGATCATATTGCTTACTGTCTCTGGGAAGGGAAGAGAAGGGAGGGAGGGTTAAGTGGAAAATTATTACATTTAATTGATAAAAGAAAATATCTTAAAAGAAAATATACCTCCAACTTAGTCCTTTGCTGACATGGAAGGTCCCCAGGTGTGGAACACTGCACATGGAGTAATTATAACAATAGCGAATGTTCATATAGCTAATGAACATTGATATAGCTACTTAAAATTTGCAAAGCACTTTACAAATATTATCTCATTTTATCCTCACAATGATCCTAGGCAGTAGGTGCTATTATTATCCCGCATTTTACAGATGAAGAACCTGAGCAGAGGTTAAATGGCTTGCATATACTTTCAGACTTTTCGATGTATTTGGTTTTTTCTTTTTTTTCTACTTCTTTTTATTTTTCTCTTGAAAAAATATTAATTGTCCTATGAAGTGGCTTCTTGAAAGTTGGGAGAAAGATACTGGAAGAAATACTGATGATATAAAAATCAACATAAATCAACAAAGTTTGTTTTGTTTTTTTAAAAAAAGTCTACATCCTCACTGATTAGAGAAATGCACATCAAAACAACTCAGATATCATTTCATTTCTATCACATTGGCTAATATGATAAAAGGACAAAATGATAAATGTTGGAAGGGAAGTGGAAAAAATACATACTGTTGGTGGAATTGTAAACTGATCTAACCATTTAGGAGAGCAATCTGAACTATGCCCAGAGCATTATAAAACTGTGTATAACCTTAGACCCAGCAATACCAATGTTGGGTCTGTTTCTATACATTCTAAAATATTTATAGCAGCTCTTTTTGTGGTGGCAAAGATTTGGAAATTGAAAGGATGCTCATCAATTAGGGAATGGTTGAACAAGCTATGGCATATAATTGTGATGGAATACTAATGAGATATAAGAAATGATGAGCAGATTAATTTTTTAAAAACATGGAAAGCCATATATGAAATTATGAAGTGAAATGAGTAGAACCGAGAGAATATTATACACAGTTACAGAACTAATGTTTGAAGAATAACTTGTGAAAGAACTGATAAATAGAGGTAACAGTAAGGGAGAGGGAGATGTCTGGGAATTTTGATGAAACCAACAAAGAAACTAACAAAATCAATCAATAAAAATTAAATTAATTTAAAAAAGAAAGTTAATGTTGCAAAATTATAAATGACAAAGAACAAGTATGGCCCCAAATAAAATCGAGGGGAAGACACCTCCTACTACGCCTTTGCAGAGGTAAGGCCACAGTTCTAGAACACTACACAACTGTTTTTTATGTTCTCTTTTCCTTTCTTTTTTTTTATTAAAAATTTCTTTATCATATAGGTTGTCTCTCTCAGTGGGGTTGAAGAATAGGATACAAGGGGAAATTTAGGTGATATATAACCCCAAAATATCAATATTTATTTTTTAATCCTATGTTCATTAGATATATAGCTCTTTGAGATTTGAAAATCACTTTACATAGGTTCTATCATTTGATCTTCACAACTTTGTGAGGTAGGTGCTCTTACTATTATCATTTTATAGATTTGGAAACTGAGGTAGAAAAGACTAAGTAATTTGCCTTGGATCACACAATATATATCTGAGAAAAGATTTGAACTCAGATCTTCCTGACTCCAGATCCATTACTCTATCTACTGTGCTACTTCCACTAGTATGTATCAAAAGGCCTCTAAATCTTCTCATTCTATGCTTTTCTTGTCTCTATTACTTTCCATTGAGGAATGAACTGCCAAGGATCCACCTAATATGCTAGAAACTCTCTATGGGTCTTTTAATATCTCAGGGAAAATGTTACTGTGCTCAATTACTCATCTATCCTCTTTCATTCTCATTACATGACCGCCTCTCTTTTCTAGTGGTATATGTATAAAATAACTTTTATGCTAGTTGAATTGTAGCTTATATTCCCTGTGTGTCTTTATCTCTCTATATAAATTTATTATGATGATCCTTCATTATCATTAATACTAATAATATTTTTATTCCAAATGTTCAGATGGTTATTAAAAGAATTTTCTTTAAAGTTGCAATGGGATCTCTGGTAAAGATTTCTAAGTAATGTCATTTTCTTGGCTTCCTTGGGAATCCATAGTATACAGGATCCATTTCTAGAAACTCTACAATGTACTGTTAAGAATGTTATTGTGATTCATACTAATAATTCATTTAATAAAATAATCATTTAATAACAGAAATATTTAATAAATAAATAATTCCTTTAAAAATAATAATAAACTGAGGGAGAGTACTGAGGAATAGTTTCAATTAAGTGCTAGAAGAATATGGCTCAACCTGTCTAACCTGGGGCTGGTCACTTTCAGTTAACTCAGGTGCAAAATGAAAATATTTCTTTCTGTTCTGCTCCCTGCTATCTCTCCATTTCAACCAAGTGGCACAAAAATGAAGCTTTCTACAAGACACTGACTATACATGAGTCCTATAAGAAGCTGCATAAATGTTTCCAGAATCTCCAAATTGGAAGAGGTCCTCAAGGCCCTCTAATTCAGTCCATACCTGACCAAGATTCAATTCTGCAGCATCATGATTAGTGCTCATCCAGTTGTGCCTTACCCTGAGGACCTCTAGTTGAGGGGGATCTCACCACTACCTGCTTTTGAAAGCTTTGTTAGGAAAGAAAGGCAAGAATATACAAATTTCAGGGGAACTTTGAAAGGAACATAGCAAATGGATTTTTGGTTGTAGCTGTAATGCTAAGAATGCTAATTCTGTCTATTAAATGCTAAGAATCTCCCTATCTGAGGCATAGAAAGAAAAAGTTCTGTCATTGGTGCTAAGTGAAGTCTGAGACTTTCACATTAGGTTAAGAAACCAAGTCTCTTCCTAGCAGGTGTTTCCTCAATGCATCAACTCTTTAGCTCAAGGAGATCTGCTTAGATTTCTCAGGTGCATCCTCAGCATCCTGTGACCGAACATTAACAGTAGTAATTCACATGGCTCTGATATGTGTACCTGCCTCCTTTTTATAAGA
Organism: Gracilinanus agilis; assembly: GCF_016433145.1. Lineage (NCBI taxonomy): Eukaryota > Metazoa > Chordata > Mammalia > Didelphimorphia > Didelphidae > Gracilinanus > Gracilinanus agilis. The sequence continues at coordinate 125,386,763 of NC_058130.1, read as the reverse complement.
TTACAAATTTGAGATTAATTTTCATGTGAGATTAAGAAAATAGAATGTGATTTTTACTTTACTGAGAGCTGACTCCGTACATTCCTAAGGACTTTCAGCAGAAGAATAGAGAATGTTTTCCTTGAAACAAAAAAAGGCACCTTGAATTTAAAGTTCCAAAGGGCGTTAGAAATAATGCTAAGGTCCTTATTTTACAGTTGAGGAAACTGAACTCTGGAGAAGTTCAAGGATTTGTCCAAGGTCAGACAAAGAGTAAGTACTAGAGCCAGGATTCAAAACCAGATCCTCTGCCTTAAAATTCAGTAGGGTTTGTTTTTCTATAAAAACAATCTGTCTGCTATTTGGGAAATAAGATATGGAATAATAGAATGTTAGAGTTGAAAGGAGATAATCTATTCTAATTGTGGTATCATACAGATGAGAAAACTGAAGGCCTGGAAAAGTTAAGTAATTTATTCAAGGTCACCCAATTAGATACAGCAGCATTAGAACTAAGACCCAAGTATCTCCATTCCCAGTCCAATATGGCTTACATTTAGATATATTGCTTAGTATAGTGGTAAGGTATTTTGGTAAGGAGATAACCAAAGGTGTACTGGATCCTGCTTAAACCAGCTCCAGAAAACAAGATATTTTCCAATGTGAGCATTTACACCTTGTAAATCAACAAATGCTACAAATCAGAGCCTGATGTATTATTTTGTTGATTACTAAAACTTAAGATATTTAATATTTTAAATGTTAATAATAATGCAGATTAAACTTAAAAGTATGTCCTACAGAACTCCCCACCTAGTTGTTAAACTTTACTAGCACAGGCATTTTAATTTAATTCGCAATCAATAGTAATTTAGAGTTTTGTTTTTTTTCCATGACTATACATAGCTTGAGGAGGCTGAGGATTTCAGGATCTGGAGCTGGAAGGCACCAGCTCCCTCATTCTGCAGATGAGAAAACATTTGCCTTGAGAGGAAGTTGTTTGCCCTCCCCACCTCCAACCCCTCTCTGACCCACAGGAAGGAAGCTAAAGTAAGAGGATCAAACACCATACCCAATATTTTCTTCTCTATCAGTGCTCTTTCTGATAGCATGGTTAGGATTTGCAGTACAGCCAGTTTTAGTCTCAACTCACAAAGAAAAAGAATGCCAATGGCCTCTGTTCCCCATGCATGGACTCTATCACATTTAACCCAAATAGGCTATCTTGCAATTATATTCCTTGAGTGAAAAACAGAACCAGATGAGAACAAATTTAATCTGATACAGTTATGCATTAGACAAGCATTCATAAAAAGGCTTGTTATCAAGTTGGTCACAGGATAATGAATTTCTAGAAATCTGAACCCATCATCCTCTCCAATCCCCACAATTTATAGTTGAGAACACTGAGCTCTGGAGAAGTTTTTTTTTTTTTTAAACCCTTACCTTTTGTCTTAGAATTGATATTAAGTATAGGTTCCAAAACAGATGACCAGTATGGGTTAGGTAATTAGAATTAAGTGACTTGCCTTGGGTCACACAGCTAGGAAATGTCTGACACCACTTTTGAACCCAGGTTCTCCAGACTCCAGGCCTGGCTCATTATCTACTGAAGTTTAATACAAATATCTTGAAGAGTATTTGTGTCAGTGAAATGGGTATACAATGATTAAGTCATAGGTCCTTGAAATACTGGAATAAACATAAATTAAATAATTACAATGTCCAAATCATAGGGCAGCTAGATGACTCAGTGGATGGATAGTGTAAAGTTTAGGATACATTGGTTTTCTGTAGCTGTATTTCTTTTTTCAAAAAGTTTACATTTTGCATTTTGGATTTCTGTAATTGTAATGTTTGCACTTGCATGTGTGCCAGTATGTTTTTTTTTTGCTTTCTTTCTTTTTTCTGTTTTTAAAGTTTTCTTTTTGATTTATATCCCCAGGATAGGCTTAGAATAGATAAGGTTTAGCATAAGATTAGGATAAGATAAGTGTAAGTTTAAGATTTTGGGTGGGGGGCAATTTAAGAATAAGGATAAGTATAGCTTTAGAAGTACTTGATTAAGAATGAGCATATGGGAGTGATCTTGTGGAACCTAGAAAGAGTCAGATTAAAAATCCAGACCCCTGTATAACATTATAGTGAAACAGGCTTGTCTATAGGAATTCCTAACTTACAGACCTTTGGTTTCCAGACCTCTCCCCCTTTTATCTGAAGGAATTCCTTCCTTCCAGACCTCTCCCCTGCTGGACCCCCTTCCTTCCAGATCTCTTCCCTGAAGGAACACCTACCTGGAAGACATCCCCCAATTTTGCCCCCTGCTTGCCTACCACTCTATAAAAACCCAGCTCAGCACAACTCCTGGTCACACATCAGCCTTTCAATGTGAGACCCTTAGTTTAAACTAAGACAATAAAGTCCCTTTGCATTTTGCATTGTTGGTTCAGACTCATTTATGGGGATAATTCTCCTGGCACTTCAATCTCTTATCCTTTCATATGCTCAAAGGGGGGAAATTATAAGGATAATATTAAGAAGTTAGGTCTTATAACATTATCTTAATGAATAAGGAGTTTGGAATTTTGTCTCAGAAGCTGCTGAATGGCAGGTGTAGGACCTTCTCTGGAATGTTGTAAAGTGTGAGGGGGAGGAGCAACAGAAAGCTCTGTGTCATTTGCTCTCTGACAGATTGGGAGTGGCTGGCAACTTGGTTTCTCTCTACTCACTGCTGTTAGTTTGAAAGAAAGGAAGATAAAAAATCCTGAGTGTCTCAGTATTTTTCCCTTTTACCAATCTGGGAAATACCAGGAAATCTACTTAGTGATTTATTACTGCTGTTGAAAGACCATTTATTTCAAGGGAACCACAGAAGATTCTGGTTTTCTCTAGGCTCTGAGTGAACCTAGAATCCTAGCTAAGACTGGCTTAGAATCAGTCAACTGGCCTTATTGGTTTTGTAATTTAGAAACCATCTTTAAGAAATAGATATATAAGTTTATATAAGGATTGAGTTAGCTTATTTAGATAGGATTTTTTGGGGGATTTTAGTTAGAAGAAAGGAGTGACAGTGCAGCTTGGGTGAACTCCCAAGATAAGAAGATTTCACCTTTCAGTGAAAGAAGGTGGGTGGCTTAGGTAGTTTCCTCATATAGTGTTAAGGAATACTTGTTGTATATCCGTATATTCTTTCATACAAAATTATATTTTAAATAAATAGTGTATATATACAGTTTCCAGTTCTTTGCCACCACAAAAAGCTGCTATAAATATCTTTGTGTATATAAGTCCTTTTCCTTTTTCTTTTATCTCTTTGGGGGTACAGACCTAGAAGTGGTATTGTGGCATCAAAGGCTATGCGGTTTATAGCTCTTTGGACATAGTTCCAAACTGTTCTCCAGAGTGGTGGACTAGTTCACAACTCTGCCAATAGTATAGTTTTAGTGTTCTCATTTTCCCACATCCCCTCCAACAGTGGTTATTTTCCTTTTCTGTTTTATTAGCCAGTCTGATAGGTATGAGGTGATTCCACAGAGTTGTTTTAATTGTAATTTAATTTGCAATTAGTAGTGATTGAGAGTATTTTGGTCATGATTACAGATAGCTTTGATTTCCTCTGAAAATCGCCTGTTCATATCCTTTGACCATTTATCAGTTGGAGAATGACTCATAGTCTTGTAAATTTGACTCCATTCTCTATAAATTTGAGAAAAGAGGCCTTTATCAGAGAAACTTAGTATTAAATTTCTCCTCTGAAGTTCCTTGCTTTCCTTCTAATCTTGGCTATATTGGTTTTCTTTGTGCAAAACCTTCTTAATTTGATATAATCAAAATTATTCATTTTATATTCCATATTTCTCTCTATCTCTTGTTTGGTCATAAATTCTTCCCTCATTTACAGATTTGACAGGTAAACCAGTCCATTCTTCCCTAACTTGATTATGTATCAGTCTTTACGTCTATTTTATGTACCCATTTTGTCTTTATCTCAGAATACAGTGGGAAATGTTGGTCTATATCTAATTTCCGCCAAACTACTTTTTAGTTTTCCCAGAAATTTTTGTTAAGTAGCAACTGCTTATCTCAAAATCTTGGATCCTTGGGTTTGTCATATATTAGACTAATATGATTATTTACTACTATGCATTATGTACTTTATCTAGTCCACTGATGCACTATTCTATTTCTTTGCCAGTACCAAATTGTTTTGATGATTACTACTTTGTAATACAGTTTGAGTTTTATCTATCAGTAAGTCACCTTCTTTCATATTCTTTCGTTGATTCCTTTGATATTCTTGACCATTAGTTCTTCCAGATGAACTTTGTTATTATTTTTCTAGTTCTATAAAATTATTTTTTGGTAATATGATTGGTATGACACTGAATAAGCACATTAATTTAGGTGGAATTTTCATTTTTATTATATTGACTTGGTCTATCCATATGTAATTGATATTTCTCCAGTTGTTTAGATCTTACTTTATTTGTGTGAAAAGTGTTTTGTAGCTGTCATATAGTTTCTGGATTTCTCTTGGAAAGTAGACTCCCAAATATGTTATATTGTCTGTATTTATTTTAAATGGAATTTCTCTTTCTATCTCTTGCTGCTGGGCTTCATTAGCAATATATAGTGATGTGGAAGATTTATGTAGGTTTTATATCCTGAAACTGCTAAATTAGTCAATTATTTCAACTAGTTTTTTAGTTGATTCTCTAGGATTCTCTAAGTATACCATCATATAATCTACAAAGAGTGATAGTTTTGTTTCATAATTGCCTAGTCTAATTCCTTCAATTTCTTTTTCTTCTCTTATTGCTATAGCTGGCATTTCTAGTACAAAATTAAATAATAATGGTGATAATGGGCATCCTTGCTTTACCCGTCATCTTATTAGGAAGGATTATAGCTTATCTCCACTGCAGATAATGCTTGATAATAGTTTTAGCTAGATATTACTTATCATTTTAGGGAGAGTGCTATTTATTCCTTTGCTTGTGGGTGTTTTAATAGGAATCAGTGTTGTATTTTGTTAAAAAGCTTTTTCTGCCTCTATTGAGAAAATCATATTATTTTTGTTGGTTACTGATACGGTCAATTGTGCTGGTAGTTTTCCTAAAATTGAACTAACCTTGAATTTCTACCTGGTTATAGTATATGATTTTTGTGACATATTGCTGTAATCTTCTTGTTAGCATTTTACACAAAATGTCTGCATTAATATTCATAACGGAAACTGGTCTATAGTTTTCTTCTTCTGTTTTTGCCCTTCTTGGTTTAGGGATCAGCACCATGTTTGCATTGTAGGAACTTGGTATGATCCTTCTTTACCTATTTTTCCAAATAATTTACATAGTATTAGTATTAATTTTTTAAGTGTTTGGTAGAATTGTGAATTTATCTGGTCCTAGGAATTTTTCTTAGGGAGATCATTGATAGCTTGTTTGATTTCTTTTCTAAAATAGGCTTAAGTATTCGATTTCCTTTTCAGTTAATCTAGGCAATTTATATTTTTAAAAATATTCATACATTTCACTTAGATTGTCAGAATTATTGGCATATAATTGGGCAAAATAGCTACTAATCATAGCTTTAATTTTATTTTTATTGCTGGTAAATTTACCTTTTTCATTTTTTATACTGGTGGTGTTTTCTTCTTTCTTTTCTTTAAAAATTAAATTAACCACTGGTTAATTTTTTCTTCATAAAACCAGTTCCTACTTTTGTTTATTAGTTCAATAACTTTCTTGCTTTTAATCTAATTAACTTCTTGAGTTTTCAGGATTTCTCATGTTTAATTAGGGGTTATACATTTGTTCATTTTCTAGTTTTCTTTAGTTGCATGCCCAGCTCACTAAGCTGTTCTTTCTCAATTTTATTAATAAAGCTATTTGGATATAAAAATTTTCTATTATTTTGGCACAAGTTCTAGAATGTTATCTCACTGTTTTCATTCTCTTTAATGAAGTTATTGATTCTATGATTTGTTCTTTGACTCATTCTTTAGAATTAAACTATTTGGTCTCCAATTAATTTTAAATATATATTTCCATGGTCCTTTACTAAATATAATTGTTATTGCATTATGGTCTTAAAATGATTCATTTAATATTTTTCTTTTCTGCATTTGATTGTGAGGTTTTTAATGCCCTAATGCATGGTCAACTTTTGTGAAGGTGCCTTGTGCTGCTGAGAAAAATGTATTATTGTTATTTTCAGTCATCTCTAATTCTTCATGACTCCATTTTGGGTTTTTGTGGCAAAGGAGTGTTTTGCCATTTCCTTTTCCAGCTCATTTGACAGATGAGGAAACTGAGGCAAAGTTTTGTGACTTGCCCAGGGTTATACAACTAGGAAGAATCTGAGGTCTGATTTGAACTCAGGAAAATTTGTCTTCCTGACTCCAGGCCCAGCATTCTATCCATTGTGCTACCTAGCTGCCTCAAGAAAAAGGTATGTATTCCTTTCTATTTCCATTCAGTTTTCTCTAGAGGTCCATCATATCTAACTTTTCTAAAATTCCAACCATCTCCTTAAAACTTCTTTCATGTTCATTTAGTTCTGGGAGGGGAAAGTTGAAGTCTCCCACTAGTATAGTTTTACTATCTTATTTCCTCTATAATAATTCTTTATGGTGTGTTTTTGTTTGTTTGGTCAAGTTTCCAGCCTACTTCTTGACTATGAACTTTATTTTAGAGCTCTCAAAACTACAGGTAGTTTATGGAACCTGTTCCTTGTTCAGTGCACTGATAGGGTCAATACTCACAATAAATCCTCTCCCATTGTTAACTCAGAACAGGGTAATAGGCAACAAAGCTGCCAGATGGCACCTTTTCCTAAATCCAAAGCTGGTTCAGGAATAACCTAGGATCTCTTTCTGACCTGGTGCTTCCTGCCTTAATGCTCTGTCTTGGCTCTCTTTTAGTTCCTAGGCACTAGAATGCACCATACCTGGCCAGACTCAGACAATGGATTTCAATGTCCACAGACCTGTCTGCCCCTGTCCCTAAATTGTTCTGGATAGGAAAAATGACGTCATTTTTCATTGGCTTTCTTGTTCAGAATTTCGTTTGTTGTATTTTCTAGATCTTTGTCAGAGAAGTAAGACAAGTGAGCTAAGGCTTCTCTTACTCTGCCATTTTGATTCCATTTCATTAGACCTATAATAAGGAGATAGTAGTGTTTGAATTCTCAAATTTATTAGCTATACAATCATAGGGAGGAAGTCATGAAAAAGCTGTCTGAGACTTAATTTTCTCATTTGTAAAAATGGGTATAATGTTTTACTCCCTATCTCACAGGGTTGTTGTGAGGATCAAATGAGTTATATATGCCAGAGTGCTTTAAAATAAAAGCTAACATTTATATAGCACTGATTAAGTTCCAGGCATTTCACCAACGTCATTTCATTTGATCTTCATAGCAGCAATGGGAGATAGGTACTATCATTATCCTCATTTGTAAAATGAGGAAACTGAGGCAAACAGAGGTTAAAGTTACTTGCCTAGGGGCCACAGAACAAGTAAGTGTCTGAGGCTAGATTTGAACTCAGGTCTTCCTGCCTCCAGGCCCAGTCATCTATCCACTACACCACCTAGTTGCCACTGTAAGCTTAAAGCATTATATATGTCAGCTATTACTATTAACTAGCCATGTAGCCTTTGGCAAGCCTAAATCCTCTGATCTCTGGCCCTCTATTTTCTTATTTGTAAAATAGAAAGCTTGCATTTAAAAAAACAACGAAAAACCTTACACCTACACACACACATATACACTAGCTCACAGTTTTATATATGAATCTCTTTTTCTGTTCTTTATATATTAAAGAGATCAGACAGAATGATCTCATAGTGTCCTTTTAGCTCTAACTTTCTATAATTCATATTGAAAGGTCACCACATTTCCATTTAGAACAATTCCTCAGATCATAATACATAGCTCCACCTAGTGTCTAGGTGCACATTTGAAAATTTCTTCAGAATAATAGATCAGAAGACCATAGACAATAGGGTTCAAATGGACATCAGAACTTAAATAATCCAATCCTCTTGTTTTACAGCTGAGAAACTGAGGTCTAGGGATGTTAAGTGTCTTACCCAAGTTTACACAAGCAGTAAGCATCAGAAGGAGGACTTGAATACAGGCAGGGCCCTGGACACTGCTAGTGAATAGAACTATCAGAGTTCAATCCCTAGAGACTAGCAGTTGATCTTTTTTTTTTAATTTTTAAATTTTTAATCTTTTTTTATATCACTGAAATTTCTCCCAGCATTTTCCTCTTCCCCTCTCAGAGTACCAATTCATATAACAATTAATATTTTTAAAGAAAATGTTTTAAAATTAGCAAAACTAACCAATACATTGAAAAAATCTGAAAACATGTACAATGTGTCATACCTGTGGATCTTTAGCCTCTTGCATATATTCTTCTGACCTCTGACAGTAAGTCTAATCTCTGTTTCAGTCACCCTCACTTTGAAATATCTCTGCTTCCCATGTAACAGGCTATACAGCAGGTGAAGAAGAAAAATTTTAGGGTCAGAAGATATAGATTTGGATCCCAGCCCTGTCACCAATTATAAGAAGCCTTAGACAAGTCTCTTCTCTGTTTTTTTTTTAATTTATAAAATAAAGGAGTTAGATGAGGTAACTTCTAAGTCCCTTTGAGTTCTAAGTCTATGATCCTAATGTTCTAAATTATATAAATCTGTTAAGAATTTCTATTAAAAAAAACAACACAGTGAATAACTCCAGAGCTATCAAAGAAATATGTATTAATATAACTTGTTTTAGGAAGCTTAGGTAGCAAAGCCATGAGAACTCCAACTTAAATCCATTTTTTCTTTTTGCATTGTAAATATTTGTTCTCTAGGCTTTATTTTTAAAGCCAATATTGTGATTTCATCAGTGTCGAGAGGTTCTGTAAGAACTTGCTCTGCCAGTAAAGATGAGCACCAGCTCTGTAATTTAGATCTTAGAAAGTTGCCTAGGGTCATATAGCCAATGTGGGCCACAAAATCCCAGAAATGGGACTTTCTGACTTTAAGAGATTTTCAGGTCTTCCTGACTCTTAGAATGATTTATGTCAGGAGGTCCTTCTATTAGACTACTACAGTCTTTTTGGGGACATAAGGCAAAGTTAGCCTGACATAAACCAGTCTTAAGAATTAGGAAGACCTGGAGGTTCCTTTTACTCTTTTTTGTATTCTCCAGAGTACCTGACTGAAGACCCTCAACATAATAGGCACTCAATAAATATTTGCTGAGTTGGAAACTGTTCAATGAGAACCATGTAACACTTTGGAAATCAGATTAATCCAAAATTTATCTTATAGGTTAAAGAATATAATGAATGAAAATTTAAATACACAAATCTGGCTCCTCTGTCCATCTGAAATGCTCCTCTTGCCCCAAATAAAAACAATCTCTTGCCTCAAATTGCTTCTCTCCTTTCTAAGTACCACATGGTGGCACCTATTAGATTCTTCTACATCCAACAGAATGAGACCTTAAGATATATATCTGCCCATGGAAAAGTTTTTCTCTTGGTGTCTAAATTAAAGATTTTTTGATTCATTTCTTTCAAACTATTACTAGTTTCAAATATTGCCCTCAAGGTTCTGGGTTAAGATGGCGGCAGAGTAAGAAGCAGCTCTTAACCTCTCCTGACCGAAACACACAAAACTCCTCAAGGGGACATAAAAACAAGTCCAGACGAACGGAGGAACCCCACAACAGGGCACAGCGTGGAAGGTACGTGGAATCGAGGCATTTCCATGCTATAAAGGGGTGAAACAGATCTCACTAAATAGCGGGCTGAGCAACCACCCCACCCCCACCCCCTCCACACACAACACCTGTAGCACTGAGGCTAGCTAAAAAGAAATAGAGCAAGTTTGGGGCACCCATCAAGTCATTGGCAGCTCTGGGGCCTGTTCCTGAGAGCAGCAAGATTTGGGACCCCAAAAAGCCAAAGAACGCACCCGAAATCTGAGCGCGGGCTTAGGGCGCAGAGCGTGGGAACAGAGCTCAGGCGGGCTCAGAGCTCAGGCACCGCAGAGTCGTGGGTGGAGGCAGACGGGTGTACGACTGTGGAAGCAGAGCCCTGAGACTTGTAAAAAACCTCCTGCAGAGGATCAAGCAAGGGGATCCACCAGGGGGCTTGACCACGGACAGACCCTGAGCGCAAGGATAAACCTGAGAAGCTGCTGGGCTAACGATGGCTACCCAGTCTCAGGAAGTTCAGAAGAGAAAGATTAACAACAAGAAAAAGAAGTCTTTAACACTCGACAACTTTTACACAGAGAAAATCCAGACAACCGAGCAAACAGAGGAGGAGAACAAACAAGCATCCGGACCCTGCTCAAATAAGGAAAACTCCTCACAAGCTATGGAAGATTTCAAAACTGAGATTTTGAGGAAAATGGAAGAGATCGGGCAAGAAAATAACTGTTTAAAAGGTAGAATCTTGCAACTGGAAAGTGAGGCTGAGAAACCAAATGAACTGATAAGCAAATTGAACACCAGAAATGACCAGATTGAAAAAGAATACCAGAAGCTTATAGCCGAAAACCAGAAGATTATGGCTGAAAACCAGAAGATTATGGCTGAAAACCAGAAGATTATGGCCGAAAACCAAAAGATCATAGCCGAAAACCGAAAGATTATAGCTGAAAACCAGTCCCTAAAGGCTAGAATTGAGCAGCTAGAAGCTAATGATCTCTCAAGACAACAAGAACAAATAAAACAAAGTCAAAAGACTGAAAAAATAGAAGGAAACATGAAATATCTCAATGAGAGAGTGACAGACCAAGAAAACCGGTCTAGAAGAGACAATTTGAGAACAATTGGTCTTCCAGAAAAACCAGAAATTAATAGAAACCTGGACTCCATACTAACAGAAATAATTCAGCAAAATAGCCCTGAAGTCCTACAACAAGAGGGCAATATAGACATTGAAAGGATTCATAGAACACCTGCGACATTCGATCAAGAAAAGAAAACACCCAGAAATATAATTGCCAAATTCAAGAGTTTCCAAGCAAAGGAAAGAATCTTACAAGAAGCCAGAAAGAAACAATTCAAATATCAAGGAGCACCAATCAGGATCACACAGGATCTGGCAGCCTCCATGCTAAAAGATCGCAAGGCTTGGAATACGATATTCAGAAAGGCAAGAGAGCTGGGCCTGCCACCACGGATCAACTACCCATCAAAATTGACTATATATTTCCAGGGGAAAGTATGGGCATTCAACAAAATTGAAGAATTCCAGGTATTTGCACAGAAAAGACCAGGGCTAAATGGAAAGTTTGATATCCAACCACAAAAATCGAGAGAAACATGAAAAAGTAAATAAGATACAGAGGGGAAAGAAAGAAAACTTGTAATTTTTAAATTTGCCTTTTTAAGGGCCTCAGTGAGATCTAATTATCTGTATTCCTATGTAGAGAAATGTTATGTATAATTCTCTGTAGTGAACTCTATTCACTATTATAATATTCACTATTATAGTAATCAGAAGAATAATTCACAGGGTGAGGGTGGAACACTAAATAATCTAAGATGACATGGGGGATGGGAAAGAGGGGGTGAATAGCAGGGGACACCAAGAGAAACTTGAGTGAATAAGAAAATAGGATATTCTATTACACACAAAGAGGGTATGGGAGGGAGAGGGGACAAATACTATTATAAGAAGGAGAGGAAGAGAGTATAAAGAGGTAATAATCAAACCTTACTCTTAGTGTAATCAACCCGGAGAGGGAAGAGTAGCTATACTATCCATTGGGACATAAAACTCTTATCTAACCCTTCTAAGAAAGTTAGAAGGGATAAACCAAGGGGAGCAGGGGAGTGGGGAGGTCAAAAAAAGGGAGGGGAGAAGAGGGAGGGAATTCATAAGGCCTTTAAAAACAAAAAGAGGGGGGAAAAATAAGGGAGGGGGTAGAAAGGGAAGTTCATCAAGGGAGGGGATAAGGGATAGCGGCTCAATAACAAACCACTGATTTAAAAGGAAAAAGTATAAGGAAAAAGGGGGTAGGAAGAGGGGAGGATTTGAAAATGTCAGCAAATGCACAACTGATGATTATAACTCTGAATGTGAATGAGATGAACTCACTCATAAAACAGAAGCAAATAGCAGAGTGGATTAGAAACCAAAATCCCACCATATGTTGTCTACAAGAGACACATATGAGGCGGGTGGACATACACAAGTTTAAAGTTCAGGGTTTGGGCAAAATCTTTTGGGCGTCAAATGAGAAAAAGAAGGCAGGAGTGGCTATTATGATTTCTGACAAAGCCAAAGTAAAAATAGATATGATTAAAAAAGACAGGGAAGGTCATTACATCCTGATTAAAGGCAGTATAAACAATGAGGAAATAACACTGCTAAATATGTATGCACCAAGTGGCATAGCACCCAAATTCATAAAGGAGAAACTGGCAGAGCTCAAGAAGGAAATAGATAGTAAAACCATACTAGTGGGAGATCTAAATATTCCTCTGTCAGATCTAGATAAATCAAACCGAAAAATAAATAAGAAAGAGGTAAGAGAGGTGAATGAAGTCCTAG
>NC_058130.1:125326008-125369729 GCF_016433145.1 Gracilinanus agilis | reverse complement strand
AGTAAACAACAGAAAAAGAAGAAAGAAACCACAATAGACAGCTTCTATCCAGAAATTGAACAAAAAGCAAATGGATCAGAAGAAGATAAAGGAACACCAACAAAAAACATAGAAACTTCAGTGAAATGGACACAGGCTTTGGAAGAACTTAAAATTCAATTAACTCAAGAACTCAAAATTCAACTAACTCAAGAACTCAGAAAACAATCAATAGAGGCTGAAGGCGATTGGGAAAAGGAAATACATGATCTAAAAGAAGAAAATAATGTCTTAAAAGCCCAAATTGACCAGCTGAAAAATGAAGCAAAGAAGGTGAAAGATGATCTACAAAGAAAATCAGACCAGGAGAAGGATGACCAAAAAGCCAGGGATGAAAGTCAGTCTTTAAAAATTAGAATTCAACAACTAGAAGCAAATGACTTCACAAGGCAGCAAGAATATATAAAATAAACATAAATAAATAAATATAAAATAAAAATAATGAAAATAAAAAATAAATAAAAATAAATAAGTAAAGTAAATGAAAAATTTGAGGAAAATATGAAACACCTCATTGACACAACCACAGATCTGGAAAACAGATCTCGAAGAGACAATTTAAGAATTATTGGTCTACCGGAAGACCATGACAAAGGAAACGCTTAGACATCATCTTACAGGAAATTATACAAGAAAACTGTCCTGACATTCTCAAACAAGGGGGAAAAGTAGAAATTGAAAGAATCCACATATCACCTTCTACATTTAATCCACAACTGACAACTTCCAGGAATACTGTAGCCAAATTCAAAAACTACCAGACCAAGGAAAAAATATTACAAGCTGCCAAAAAGAAGTCATTCAGATACCAAGGAACCACAGTTAGGATAACACAGGATCTGACTGCATCTGCATTGAAGGACTGGAAGGCATGGAATATAATATTCTGGAAAGCAAGAGAGCTGGGTCTACAACCAAGAATTAACTATCCTGCAAAACTGACTATATTCTTGCAGGGGAAAGTATGGTTATTCAACAAAATTGAAGACTTCCAAGCATTCATAAAGAAAAATTGGACTTAAACAGAGAGTTTGCTGCCCAAACACAGAACTCAAGAGAATCACCATAAGGTAATTAAGAGAGCAGGAAAAAAACAAAACAAAAAACCTTTTCTTTAAGGGGCCCAATAAGTTCAATTGACTTATATCCTTATAAGAAAAGAAGATATTGGTAACTCTTAAAAATTGTTATTATCAACAAGATAGCTAGAAGAAGTATACTTAAAGGGAACAGGGACAAACTGTATAGGATGAAGTGTCAAGATATGTACAGATATACATGTATAAATACATATAAAACTAGAGGTAAAAAAAGGAGATAATATTAAGAGAAATGGGAAAACAGACAAAATGGAGTAAATTTATATTTCATAAAGAAGCGTGTGAGGCAAACAGGGGAGAAGACCAATACAATGGAAGGGTAAAGAGGTTGGAGAAAGGAAAACATTATAAGTCAAACTTCTTTGGGATGAAAAGTAGCCTAAATCCCAACCAAGAGCCAGTTACTTTGATGATTCACTGAATGGCAGCTTGGCATAAAAAATAGAACATTGGACTTGGTGCCAGGAGATCTGAGTTCAGGTCCTTACTCTAATATTTCTATTTATGTGACCATATTTCCTAGGTTTTCTGGTCTTTAAAATTGGGATAACATATATACCATTGCACATGTTTTATATGGGGAAAGCACTTAGTAAACTTTTTAGTATTGTATAAATGTGAAAGATGCAACCATTTGAGAGGCAGCATGTTTAGCATAGCAGATAAAAAACTAACCTTGGTTTAGGCCATGCCTCTGACACATATTAGTAGGTGACCTTGAGGAAGTCATTTGACATCTAAGTTCTTTAGGTACCTTTTTAACACTATAACTTGCAGAGTAGATGCTGATCTACATTGACAAAAATTCCTCACCAGGAGTTCCCTAAAAAAAAAAAAATTCAATAACCATGTAGTAAGTGCCTGCTTATAGGTTTTAGGGAGACTTGGGGGTAATTAAGATATAGATTCTACTACACTAAGCCTGGAGAAGAAGGAAGGAATAAGACATATGGACAAATATACTATACCATAGCTACCCTGAAGAATAGACTATAAAAGAGGTACAGAGCACTGGACAAGGCTCGAAGAAGAAAATATTATAACCTATTGAAGGAATAAATAAAGGCTTCATGTAGGAATTGGCCTTTGAGGTGGGCTCGAAAGCATGAATAGAACTTCAAAAGGCAGAGGTAGTTAGGGAGGGCATGGTGCATGGCATGGTGTAAGCAAAAGCATGGTAGCAAAAAAGTATTTGAAGTGTATCTATGTAAGTAGCCTCAGCCTGACTGGTATATATAGAACACTTGCAATGGAGAATAATGTGTTTCATAACTATTTTCTCAAAATCTTTTCTTAGGATAATAGGAATAGGGGAGCCTTAGAACAAGTTCTATGGATCAGAAATGTAGCTGAAGGATCTCTAAAAGGTTTTCTCATTATACTCAGTGCTTACTGGAATACTGATCTCTTACTGTACAGGGAAGGAATTAAAAGCTGCCACAAGATACCAGATAAACAAGAAAGAATATAAAAATGTATACATTCTCCCCTAAGCACTTACTTGTTGGTTTCATCACTGGGGAATAGAATAATCTTTGTTAGGGAAGTTTTTCCTCAATTAGTCAAGATAACACAGCAGTGCTCTTTTTATATACTTTGGTCTACCTTGGCACTCTCCCTTAATAATCCAGTCTACTCAGAGTCCCAAACATTAGTCTGTTTAACTAAACATACCAATAAGAGCTTTTACTTCTCCTTAGAAATCATCATTAAAACAGGTTTTTACATACCAGAGCAGTTGTATCACAATGAAGCCCAGCTACAACTGCTGTTATTTGCCACCTCAATGCTGAAACAGCAAGACATTCTTAGGTTCACTGTTAATCAAGACCACTTATCTGCTAAATGTTAGGAGTTGTGATAATTAGATTAAGTCTACACTGCCCATCTTTAGATTTAATCACCAAAGGTGAAAGCACCTCCAAATTTTTGGAGGTCCTAACCCACATGTGCTAGAGTGAGTTTTGAATCAGAATAGACTGACTGCCCCTAGGCGTTCTATGAGAAAGCATGATTGGACACGCAAGCTAGGGGAAGGCACAGGAAGTGACACATAAGTAACCCCTTTAAAAAGAGGGAGTTGCGTGAATGATAGGGCTTCTGATGAAGAGGGCAGATGGTGAAGGAGGTTTTCTAGCTCTTCTGGTCCATGGAGGTAGTGAGTTTAAAGACTGACTGAATCTTCCTGAACTTCTCTTAAGGAACTTCCTTAATAGACTCTGTAAATGAAGCAAAGCTTCATTTACTCCAGGCCTTTGGCCCTCTGACTCTTGGCTGAGGGTTAATTAGATCTACCTGGATTAATTAGAGGATCATAGCAATTTACCTACTGTGTTAGATTCTTATTTCCTCTCTCTCTTGTTTATTGTAAATAAACTTCCATAAAAGTCAATTTTGACTTCAGGTTATTCCTAAATTGGGGAGATTTCCCCTGGCGACCACCTTTTAATATACGGAACCCAAAAAACCCTTATTTCCCCTTACAGAGTTAAGGCTTAATATAGATAAGCAGGTGTCAAGTTTGTGAGAGATCTTGAATGCTTAGGAGTCTGGACAAAAAGAGATTTGAGCAGAGGAGTAGGATGATGAGATCTATGTATGCTTCAAAAGATTTAAGATTTTCAAATGTAATGGACTTTTCTACTAGTAACAATGTAATGATCTAGGACAATTCTGAGGGAATTATGAGAAAGATGCCATTCACATCCAGAGAAAGAACTGTGGGAGTAGAAACACAGAAGAAAAGCAATTGCTTGATCACATGGTTAGATGGGGATAGGATTGGGAATGTAGACTCTAAATGATCACTCTATTGCAAATATTAATAATATGGAAATAAGTATTGATCAATGATGCATGGAAAACCCAGTGGAATAACTTGTTGACTATGGGGGTGGGGTGGGAGAAGGGGAGGGAAAGAACATGAATCATGTAACCTTGGAAACATATCCTTAATTAATTAATTAATTAAACTGAATTTTTAAAAACTGAAAAAAGAAATGAAAAATGAACTTTTATATTCAAATTTGTATGCAATAATTTCATATTAATGTACTACAATTATTAAAAGTAGAATTTTATTTTTGTTTCTAGTGTTTTCTAAGAAAATGTTCATTCAAAATAAAAAAAAAATTTTTATGATTTTGTCAGTACATTCACTCACCATTCCTTTGTGTATTAACAGATGGTTTCACAAGTTTCTATAATTTGAGAATTTCATTACCTGATGGCCAGTGATTGGTTCATGAATCTCTCCAAATTTAGCTAGGCTAGTCCTTGGATGAAAGCTCAGCATTGAAGTCATACTCAAAGCTTAATGGGAACTGCTGATGTACACATTCCACTGGCACAGCCTTACAATAGTTCAAGATAATTTTTGTTCTATGATAGAACTTTAAAGGAAGACGTTTGTAGAAAAGATCTGTGTATCTGGAGTATCAATCTGGCAGCAAAGTATAGTTCTGAACTAGAGGGCATAGAAACCAAAGGCAAGGAAATGCAATAAAATTCCTGTGTAGTTAAAGAAACTAGGCATTACCTTATAGTAGGGTTCATTATATCAGAATTGAATCTGGAGTAGATTTTTTTCCTGATGAGCACTATTCATCCAGAACTGGGTCAAGACCACTAATTTCTTTCCTACCGTAGAATAAAAAAGACTACTACAATAGTTAATTTAATGCTGGCTTTAAACATAGCCTTAGGTATCCTCACAAAAGTATCTTACTTTAACCAACACTAATATATGAGAATCCATTAATAGAAAAGATAAACTGGGAATGATTATTCACCTACCAAAAGGTTAACTTTTTATGCTGAAGAATTTTCAGGATTCATTTGAATAGTGAGTTCCATCAGGCATGATGGCACATGCCTATAATCACTGTTCTTGGGAAGGCTAAGGCTAGTGAATCACTTGAGTTCAAGAGTTCTGAGCTGAAATAGGGATAAAGTCATTCAGGTTCCTCACTAAATCTAGCTCCAAGCTGGTAAGCTCCAGGAGCAGGGACTTCTAGACTGTCAAAAGAAGGACAAACTAGTTTATGTTAGAAGTATAACACAGTAAAATTTCTGTACAAATCACTAGTGAGATTGGCTTATGGATTGCCACTGAATTTCTATACATGGTGAGACAGACATAATCTCAAAAAAAAATCTTTCTTGTGCATTTATAACATAAGTTGTTATAAATCATGATTCAGATTTCAAAATTTCATGAACACAAATTGTTTCAGGGTAAAGCACAACTACTAAGAAGGAAAGTGCTGGATTGGTAGCTAGATCTGAATGAAGGCTATCAACTAGTTACATTACCTTGTATGAGTCATTTTGCTTCTCTAAACCTGTTTCTTCATTTACCAAAAATAGATTTGATTACTTTAAGGTCTCCTCTAGTGCCAGAGTCTTGCTGAGTTGTGAGCTACTGCTAAAAGAGATCATCACTTATACTTAGTTTTTACTTAAGGTTATCAAAGCAAACTCCCAACTTGGTTTTGTTTTGTTTTGTTTTATTGTAAGCTATTCTGTTCTCTTTTTCTATGACAAATCTTGGTAAATTCTCAGCTAAAAGAGATGTGTATTTTGGAGTTTGTTTCAACTACTTCATATGTAAAATGAAGGGTACAGTGTAGATAATCTCCAAAGACCTATCTAACTTCCCCATGTGGCTCTTATAACTAAAGTCTTCTTGAATACTGATAAATTTGGGAGAAAAAAACACAATATATCAAGGTCTAATTACCCACCACCCAAGCTCCATATGGCAAACAGATGACAAATAGCTAGTCCAGAGGAAAGAAATTCCCTTAAAGAAATGGGTCATGTTCTAAGTCATGGTTAAAGAAAATAAACAGGATGCCCTGTGGAGTCAAGCCAAAGCTCAAAAAGTAAACAAATCTAAGGTTTAGGAATTAGACAGGAAATGAAGTTTGTTGCCTTGGCCCAGAGAGGACAAGTCTGCATGTAGCCAGGAAGAACACTTTAAAAAGGGAAGTGGCAAATGTCAGTAACATGCTTATTTGTCTCAAGAACTTCTCTATTGTTTTTAAATGGCATTGGAATGCTAGCCATACCTGCTCCTTGATCTGCTATAAGGTCATAATCATGACTTGGAACCTAGTATAAATACTCCCTAAATATCATTATTTATTTTGGGTGAGATGTAAGGCACACAAGATTTCAAATGCTATTTTGCATTGAAAAATGTGTTTTTTTTGTTTTGGTGAAGGTCAGTTATTACTTTATGGCATCATCCCAGTGGATACAGAGATTTTTTAGTGACACATAAAAAAACTGAGCAGGATACGCCCAGATGGCTGAATTTTAATGATCCCTTGAGATTTTCCAAAAATCTTAGGCTTACCAAGTCTCCTTTGGATAATTCTGAAAAAGAGAGAAAAGTTAGAAAATAAGGAAATATGCCTTGGAAACATATAAACCCTATAATTTCTCTAGATTTAGAAATTCCAAAAATACTTATTGATTTCAATAAGTTTTAGTTTTAGCATTTTCTTATGAAGACCTGCAAGATTCCTTCACCAACTACTTCTTTAAACCCACGATAAAATGGATTGTTGTATAGGGAGATTAGGAAATTATACATGTATGCATAAAGTTCTTTCCTTCTACCTTTTATCAAACTGCTAGAGCAGAAAGCTAGAACAGAAAGGATCTGGAGTTGGTGGGGCTGGGTTCAAATCTCAACCTTGGTAATTTTGACTAAGTCAAAAAATCTCCCTTCTTTGGGTCTTAACTTCCTGTATATACTTCCCGATTTTCTACATTATTTTATTCCATCTTCTATCTAAGCCTTCCAGACTACAAATAAGTTGGCTTCAGAAGGTTTAAAGCAGAGGAGAAAGAAATTTGCAGTTTTTAGTAACCCTCTATCTCACCTTTTGGTATACATGTCTATATAAAGATTAGGAATTCATTTTGATAAGACAATGAATAGAGACTTGGAAATAAGCAAAACAGTTCCCTCTTTTTCTAAGATTTTCTGATTTTTTTCCCCCCTTTATAATCACAGTGATTATAAAGCAGTTATGGAAAAAACTTGGGAAAATTGCTTCACTGTTTAAGTAGGTTTCCTGCAATAAAGAACCATGGTGTATAAATCAACATCTTATATGTGACCTGAATAAAAGTGTGCCTTTATTCCCAGACAGGTATATGGGTGGGTTTTAAATAACCCTTTGAGATTTTCTAAAAGTCTAATCCTTATCAACAGTTTCCTTTGGATAATTCTGAGAGACAAGTTGGAAAACAAGAAAACATGCTTAGGAGCATAGGAACCCTATAATTTTACTAGATTAAGGAATTCCAAAAATATTTATTAATCTCAAAGTAGCTCTAGTTCTTAGCATCTTCTTGCAGAGAGAGAGGCAAGTCTACTTCCTTTAGGGACCAGAAAGACCAGTTAAGGTTGAAGGTAAACAGCAGAGAATGAATAAAAATCCTGATTTTATTCTCTTCAATTAATTTGCTTCTTTATCATTAAAAAAAATTGTAGTACATGAAGAAAGAGAACATGGTTTTTATTTGCTTCTGTACACATGAATCATGTGAATCATGTTTATTATCATCCCCATTTTACAGAAAAAGAAATAGAGGCTACAAGAGGTTCCCTAATTTGCCCAGGATAGCATGGCTGTTAAGTATCAGCAACAGAATTAAAACCAGTCTCCTTGGCTGCAAGTCCAGCATTCTTTCAAATATACCACGTTGCTTCATGTCCATTGCATATATTATTTCTATATAGACTCTACATTAAATAACAATGTAATGTTATCCCATTGACCAATTAACATGTTAAATAAAATCAGATATATTAGAATCCTAATAAATCCTCTCAAGGTATAAGGGTGGTCATTTAGCAAATTACAACATCATTGGGTTAAATGTAATCCAAGTACATTAATAAAACTTCTCCAGATTTCCAAGTTATTCACATATTTGGGGAAGAGAATTGCTGAATACGTAGATTTTAGGATGTGCAAATATGGATAAATTCTTCTACTAAAGTCGTTCTCTGATGTCTCATTATGGCAGAGTTTCTTAATCTTTTTTTGGCAGTCCAATGGTGCTGTGGACCTCTTCTCAAAATAGTGTTTTTAAATGCATAAAATATATGATTACAAAGAAAATTCCAGTTATATAAAAAAATAAAAATGTATTTATTTATTTGTTTATAATTATTTACATGTCTCCCTCATTACAATATGAACTCCTTGAGGTGGGGGACTGTCTCTTGCTTCTTTTTGTACCCCCTGTGCTCAGCTCAGCACAGTGCCTGGCACATAGTAGTGCTTAATAAATGTTTATTGAGGGGGCAGCTGGGTGGCTCAGTGGATTGAGAGTCAGGCCCAGAGATGGGAGGTCCTGGGTTCAAATCTGACCTCAGATGCTTCCTAATTGTGTGACCCTGGGCAAGTCACTTAACTCTCATTGCTTAGTCCTTATCACACTTCAGTCTTAGAACCAAAGTAATAATTCTAAGAAGATGAGGGTTTAAAAAAAATTTTTTTTAATAAATGTTTATTGATTGATTGGTTGCCATGATCATGTTTTTGCCCTTATTTGTATCCCCAATACTTAGTCCAGTGCCTACAACATAATAACTAGCATTTTATTTCCCAAATCTTTGTCTTCTGAAACTCTTGCTTTTGACCAACAGGCAGCAGAAGAAATGAAATCTAATTTTCACACTTCAGTTTTGTCCACATGTTGCCTTCAACATACCATGCTGAGGGCAAGACTTAAATTTTATTTTCTCTCTTGATGTCTCTTTGTTTGCCGTGATGAACTATAGGTTAAATGTTACTATTTAAGTATGTACTCCCAAGAATTCTCAATAAAGAATGCATGATAGGAAATGCTGCAAAAGCAAAGTATTAAGAATAAAATAAAAATAAATTCTTAGGAATCATAAAATGAATGTTTAAGCAGCTATTTCTGCCACTAAGTATCTTGGCCACCAGAGGGAACTATATGAATAGTGGTAGAATATTCAAAAAAGGTGTTATTTAATCCCTTAAATGTTGGAGGTGTCCTAAGATGTTTGCTACCTCTTGGCAAAACCTATGACCTATATATAAATACCTATGGCATTTGTACTTATGATCTGTGTCGGAGAAAGGAGCTTTGCAACTTGTACTAGTTTTTAACAAGCAACCCAAAATTAATTAGTTTTTAACTACAGGGCTTGGGGACAAAGTATATATAATTACCAGCCCAGCCAAAAATCTTTGGCATCTGAGGCAATAAGAACATGTTTGTTTTAAAGGCTCACCTACACATGCTGGGGACTTAATTATTTGCCTATCACATATAATGCTTTTTTCCCCTCCCAGATAAAAATAAAAGTGCCTAATTTATAAAATGTCATGGTTAATTTTTATCAACAAATATTATTTATTAACAATTATTCATAAAACATCTATTTGACTAGGTATTATCTAGATGCAAGACATAAAAATACAAAAATATAGTAGTCTTTGACTTTGTTAGGATAAGAATTTATGTAGGTCTAACCAGAAGCAAGGGTTTCAGCTCAAAGTTTGACTTTTGAGCTGTCCTCTTGAAGTAAGGAGAAGAATATAATTTGCTGTGAATTCCTTAAAGATTTTGCACAAAAGGAGTCTGGGAAAGCCAGTGAATTGAAAGCTGGGCCTAGACATGGGAGGTCCTGAGTTCAACTTTGGCCTCAGACACGTCCTAGCTGTGTGACCCTGGGCAAGTCACTTACCCCCATTGCCTAGCCCTTACCACTCTTCTGCCTTAGAATCAATACATATACATAGTATTGATTCTAAAATGGAAGGTAAGGGTTTAAAAAAAAAAAAAAAAGAATAATCATCTTGGAAAGTCTGGACTCAAAATGTGAAGGGCTTTAAATGCCAAATAGGCATTTAGACAGTCCAAACAAGGAGATTTGTATTTTATCCTCAAGGCAATAAAGAAATATTGAAGCTTCTTGAACAGGGAAGTGACTTATTGAGAACTTTGCTTTAGGAATATCAATTCAGAAGCTGAGGTGGGGATGGAGAAGGGAGATGTAGGCAAGAGGACCAATTAGGAAGCTACTAAGGTAGTCTTAGTAGAGATGATAAGGTCCTGGACTACAATGATGGTGGGGGAAGTAGAAAAAAGGGAATAGATGCAAGAAGTTGAGGAGTAATAGAAAAGACATGGCAACTGACTGGATAAGTGGGGCAGGATGAGAGTAAAGTATGTAGAGAAAGAAGCGAAAAGGGTTAGGAGAGAAGCTTGAAAGACCTTTATGAATATGAGGTAAAGCAATGGAGACTTAGAAAGATATGTCAGACAATCAAGTTAAAGAAAAATCCCACTTCTAAGTGAGTCAACCACTTTTTAAAAAAATTTAGCCCAAACTCTCCAGTGCAACATGGGGTCTGTAATATAAAGAACTCTGGAGTCAGAGGGTTTGGGGTTTAACTCTCAGCCATATTCTTACTAGCTGCGGTCAGTGGTCAATAAACAAGCATTAATTAAGTACCTATCCTGTGCCAGCCACCATGTTTTAAGTGCTACTTAATTCTATGATTTATAATCTAAAACAGAACTGTTAAACTTCTGTATGGTAGGAGAAACACTGATTCTATGTAGGCTGGGTTGGTTTTACTTAAATGGTATAGGAAAGCCCTTCTTGGATTTTGGTTGGCCCAAAGATTAGGGTTGGTTTGGTTCCTTTATACTTGAAAGATAAAAGATTTATGAGGACTATGTGGGGACATTTTTCTAGCTTATTTTTGCCATGGGTGTGGGGTACATGGAAGCAGAGGACAGTAACATTTAATTTTTGGTCATTAACTAGAAATTGTGGCAGTGGCCTGAAATGATGAAAAGTGCAGAGTTCAGAATCAGAAGATACCTATTTGAATCCTTGGCTTTACCCCTTCCTGGTTTGGGTGACTTTGAGATAATTAATTTTTCTCCTCTGGGCCTTGATTTCCTCAAACAGAAAAATGAAGGGATTAGCCAGATTAGTTGTCCATGGCTGTTCATGTATCTTTCAAATCCAGATCTTATGATTATGATTTACCTATGGTCACAGGGTTAATATCTAAACATTAACCCTGCTCTCTTGATCACCAATTTCTTGTCATTCTTTATAGCACACTGTCCCTCTAAGGTTTTTTTGCAGCTCTATCACTCTTTGTTCCTGTAAATATAATGCTAGTGCCCGCAGATTCCCTTCTTAGGATAGTGTCACTTAATTTTTTTTCTCTCACCCTCAGCCTGCTTGTCTGTAAAATGGGCATAATAATATAACCTTGTTAAAGGATATTGTGAGGATCAAATGAGATAATGTAAAGTTCCATGAAAATCTATAAGAGCAATACAAAACTTATTATTATACACTATTTCATCTGTTACTTCCAAAGTCCATTCAATCCATTGGCTTTACAGACTATACCCTCAATTCATCCTGTATATGTTTGTTCATAGTTATTTGTATATCATCTTCCTCCTTAAATTGTGAGCTCCTTAGAGTCAGGGACTGTTTTTGTCTTTCTTCGCAGCTCCATACTAACTACAGTACTTGGCATTCAGTAGGTACTTGTTGGCTTGACTTGACCCTACACATCCAGTCACTTGCTAAAATGTTTTTACCTCTACACCTTTCCCCCTTCCTCTCCTCCTCTCCACTAACAGTGACCTTCCTAATTCGGGCCCCCATCATCTGCTATTGCAATCGTATTCTATTTGAACTCTCAGTTCAACTCCTTTACCTTCACAAAGCATCCTCACGCTCCACAGTGAAGCCTGGCCAAACTGACCTTTTGGCAGATCCTCACATATGGCACTCCACTTCCTACCTCCGGGCCGGAATGTTTGAAACGCACTCTCCTCATTGCTCTTGGAATCCCCATTTTACTTCAAGGTTCAGCTCAAACTCCACTTCCACAGTTTTCCAGAATTCCCTTCCCTGTCCCTTTGCAGCCCCCATCACCTTGCATTTATTTTGGATCTAGCTACATATATATGTTCCGTTCTCTAGATAAAGTGCAAGCTCCATGAGGGCAAAGGTCTCTTTCATGGTTGTCTTTCTATTATCAGCGCAAGCACAAAATGGCTAGATAAATTTTCCTGGTTTGTTTCGGATTCCCCTTCAGCTAATCACCCGAAGTCTCCGTCCCAGGGTCTTAGCTCAGCTCCCCACGTGATATGATTCGTGTAGAAAGGCACCCCCTCCCCGGGGTAGTCGAGCACAGGCCCGGGACCGTACCTGAGGAGCCCACCAAAGGGAATGCAAACTATGTGGGGAAGGCACGCTTAGCCCCGCCAGAGCTCTCAAACATCATCCCAGTCTGCCTTCATCTGACTTCTCTCAAGTTTTTTCTCGTCTGCAGTGCTGTTTTCCACAGGATATTCCTGAGAGGCACATAGGTAGTCCAAAGGTTTATTCCCCACTTTACAGAAGAAGAAACTGAAGTTAGAAATCAATCATTCATTAATCGCTTGTTAAGTTCCAAAAATTGCGCGGAAGTGGGGGAAACAAAAAAGTAAAACGAAAAGACAGCCCAATAGAAGAGATAAAGCCCATAGGGCATGGACAATGGTGCATGCGCACTGAAACTGCCAGGTTCCGGGTGCCCACACGCGCAGGCCCGAGATGAGGAGGCGTAATTGCGAAGGGCGGGAGCACTAGAGAGCGCACGCACTCACCTGCTTCCCCCCACGTCGTCACTCACTCCTCCACACTACGCTGTTTGGGGCGTCTTGACGTACGGTGCGGCCGAAGGAAGGGGCGGGGTCAGGGGCTGGGCTCCAGCGGCCCCCCCTTCCCTTCCTCCCTTCGGCCCGCCTCCCTTCCTCCTCCCCGTCCCCTTCCCTCTCCTCCCTCTCCCCTTTCCCTCCCTCCCTCAGTCAGCCCCGTCAGCTCCGGGGAGCGAGCGTCGCGTTGCGTCGCGTCGGCCTGGCCCGACCCGGCCAGCGGGCAGATGCCCCGAGCAGCCACCGTCACCGGTGTCGCTACCGGTGTAGGAGGCGGGGGTCCGGCCCGGAGGGGCTGCGTGTGAGAGGGGGGGTGGGTGGGGGTGGGGAAGGGTCCAGGAAGCAGGGCCGGCAACCCGGCGGCGCGTCCGTCGGTGGCGGCAGCGAAGCAGCTGGGGCCGGTTCGGGGTGGACCATGTATTTCCTAAGCGGCTGGCCCAAGAGGCTGCTTTGCCCGGTGGGGAGCCCGGCGGAGCCTCCCTTTCACATCCAGACCGACTCCCAGAGAGCCTTCTTTGCCGTGTTGGCCCCGGCCCACCTCAGCATCTGGTACAGCCGAGTAAGTCTAAGAGGAGCGCCCCCGCCGCCGGTCCGGCTCCCTGCCCTCCCCCCCTCCCTCCTCCCCCACCCTAAATCCTTCCGCGGCTGGGGCATGGCGCGCCCCTCGCCTACCCCAGCATTAAGTACTTACCCCTCAAACTTCTGAGTCCTCCTACTTGCCCTACTGGGGGTCTTCACGCCACCAAACCTTTCACCCCACCCGCCCCTCCCGACGTTCCCCTAGCCCACGCATCTCGCTTTCCCCGCGTAGTAATTAGCTTCCCCCCTTTAAGCCCCCCCCCCCACCTTGCCGCCTTGTACCTGTTTAAAGGAGAGTCTGGGAAACTCCCTGTTCCCTCCTCCCCTTTCATGCCTCCTCCAACTGGAGAATGGGGGGGAGGGTAAGGGGAACCGAGAGGGAATATCCTAAACTGGAGTTAAAGAAGAAAAAAAGTGATGGTTCTTTAGTCCCCAAGCATGTCTACTTTTAGGAAGGCTCCTCTGTGATAGCTTAGTTGCACCCCTGCCTGGGCTCCCGACTATGTGGTGCTGAAAACATTGGCAAAGTCCCTCTGAACTTTTTTTTTTAAATAGTTTAAAATAAACGTCTGGGGAGTATACTTCCCCAGATTTCCCCTGCAGTGGGAACGGAGTTGGGTTAACCTAGGTGGGTGATGGAATGTCAAATAACAGGCATTTGCTTTTTGGCATAACTTTGGTACTTGAAAATTATAGCTGATCTTTTTTTTTTTTAAGGGCTAGTTTATAAACTTTTTCTGCCTTTCCCCACCACAAGATTTTTTTTTACCTTTATCCTTCCCTAGGGGACAGACTGCCAGTAGGGACCCTGCTACTCCGATCATTGTTCTGTTTCTTAGTACCAGATATGAAAAAGTACTTTGAAAGGAAGGAGATATTGGTTACTTTCCCCATTTTCTATGGCTTTTAATTATCCACGCTCTACTTATAGCTCATTGTCGTAGACCAATGAGAGTTAAGTTTGAAAATAAGTTGTGCCTGGATATTCCTCCCCCAAACTCCCAAACTGCATAGACCTATTTTTTGAAATCTACAGAATATAAAGAGTACTAAGAAATGGATTACCTATGTCAGGACTGGTCTTTAGGTAGTAAACATTTTTTCAGTAAGATAACTGGACTCTGTGGAGATAGGCTGTGACCTCATGTCATGTGACCATGTGAACCAACTAGTCCAGTTAAGTAAATACTAGAAATCCCTCAGTGTTACTATCAAAGTGTCTACAATGCTCTTGACTGTCCTTACAGTGTCTGGGAAAATTAGCTTTGGGATTTTGGTAATGCTGATATATTTAATGGTTTCTTACATTAAATATATGTCTGTTCGGTTTTTCAGTCGGAAATAACAATAAAGAAGAGTACATTTTTGTGATGAAAATACTCTGAACTTAATTTATTCCAATATGTATTCCATACATTTGATTTTTGATTGAGGAAGTACTAAACAGAGTTTACACTTTAAATTATTGTTTTAAGTAGTTTTATCTTTTATAGGACATTGGCTGACAATGATATTGTGAGCTTTCATTTAGAACTGGAAGAGAAATTAGAGTTTTATCTATTCTAATCCCTTCATTATACTTTTGAGGAGACTGGGGCTGAGAGTGGTCAAGTGACTTGGCCAAGGTCACTTAGCTCAGAACACAATGGCAGAACATGGATTTGAAGCAGATTTTTAGATTCTAAAATCCAGCTCTGGCCCTTTATCTTATTAAGCATAGGCAGAAATAATGATTTGGAACTTTTTTGGACTAGAATTTTGCCAGAACTTGATAGATTGCTTTCACAATATCTGGACTGCTTTCGTTTTATTTTTTCTTCCTGTTAAAATAGTCCAATTTAGTATTAGATAAAACTATTAAAAGGAAAATAATGAACTACAAACCACCTTTTCCCCCACTCTAAAATGGATAACATTCTAGGATTCTTGTCAGATCAATGCTTTTCATTTAACAGTGCCTAGTTAGTTTGGAGGAATGGTGCCATATAAACTCAATAATCTAATGCAGGCAGGAAATAGTTCTGGTACAAATGCCTCCCTTTGGTGGTGGAGCTCCCAGATTACTATCACGAGAGTCACTGAAAAATCTTGGAGGTTTTGGAGACTGAGGAATTAAAGTGGAGGAAAAAGAAGAAACCAAAAAGTTTGGGAAGGGAAACTTGGAGTCAAGACTTCAGATGGCACTGGACAGACTTGCTATCTTACCTGAATATACATATTTTCTTTGTTACACTATTTGAATCATAAAGTAGAGTTTTTTGTTTTATATTTTAGTTTAACCTGATGGCTTGTAAATCATAGTTCCATTTGACATTTAAATGTTTTCTGTGTGGATTTGTGCATTATGGTTCACTGAGGAAATAAGGTCTTTGAAAGGGAAAAGGAGGTAGGTAATTAAGGAACCAGAAAAAATCCCAAACCATTGGGGAGGTAGTGGATGGACCATACGAAGGGCAGAATAGACCTACCTTAACTCATCTCCCAAGAGAGGATCTTACTTGTAGATTTAAGGCAACTTGAGGTCTGTGGTAAAGGGGATCAGGAAGTGTAAAAAAAAGAAGATGGAAGGTTACCAAGGACAAATGTGGGATATTCGAAATCTAAGCCTGCATAGAAAAGAGGTTTCTTTCTCCTCTTTTTTTTTACTGGGTCGTATCACCCATTCTTCTCAGGACTCAGAACTGTAGTGTTTTAATACATAGTTCATTTACATCTGCTTTCATGGACCAACCTGAGAAGTTAACCGTTATTTATAACATTGTTTCTTTGGGAAGAATATATTCTGCTGCAAACATAAAACTCATCTGGACCCTCATTGCTGCTTCGACATCCTACTCTTATTTTTACTGACTACTTATCTGATTCCAAACAGAAATTGTTCCAAACCTTTCCCTCAAACCCTAGATTTAAAAGATGATTTAACCTCCTACTTAGAAAATTAATCCCTTAATTCCCCTTATCAACTTTTCAGATGATCTCAGTGGCATCACTTCTTTCATGTGGAATTGCTATACTCATTTTTCCCCCCAAACTAATCCCTAAACCTATGTTCTTGATCCCAATTTCTTCTTGCTTATTCCTATATTTTTTTCTTAGGAATCATCTTTACTGACTCTTTATTCTCTATAAAAATACGTTCAGGTCTCTCCAATCCTTAAAACCTTTTCCTTGACTATTCTACTCTTCTGCTCTATAAGGTATGACTGTAGTTACTCATCTCCTGTTTCTATTCATCTTTATGCAACCACTTCATCTGGATTTTCCTTAGCACTTTGCAATTTGGCAACTCCAGCTGCTTTACAGAAATTATTTTCACAAAGTTCAACATGATTGCAAAGTCCCCTCTTCTTTCTCAGTCCTTCTCTGCCTTGATTGTTCTGCAGAATTTGACAATATTGATTGCCTCTTCCTTCCTTGGTTTCACATTGTTTAAAAGTAAGTATAAATAATGCACTAAAGTGAAGGTCCACCAAACTCTCCTTATTCTATTACACTTTTATTTGTTCCTTTTTTGTCTTTTCTTCTTCCTTGTTCATTTTGTAGTGCCTTGAAGTAGATAATCAATATTCTGTCCTTGACTGTGCTCTCTATAATCTTTCCCTTGGTGATCTTTCTTGAATACACTTCTGGTTTCAGTTAACACCTCTGTGTAGTTGCTTCTCAAATCTACAGACCTTGAGCTCTAGAACTGTTTCCAGTCGCCTTCAGGATCTTCCGATCTGGATATTCCAGCAGTACTTCAAATTCAACATATAGAAAACAATTTACAGTCTTTGTTCTGAAACCTGCTCTGCTTTCTAATTTTATATTATTTCAGTCAGTCCCCCAGGCTCCAATGTTTTAGCACTTTGATGATGATGTTTTTTAAAACACTTCTCTCTCCCTTATTATTATTGCATTTTCAAGTCTTGTTAGTTTTAATTCTAATATAATTGTCTTGAAATTCCCTTCCTACTGGCACTCTCCTAGCTAGCCCAAGACTCCATTACTACCTTGTTCGAACTATTGGAATAGCTTTTTAAGGATTCTTTCATTTTTTTTTCAACTTTTAATTTTTCATTAATAGCACCGTCAGATTAATTTTACTTCTGGTCATGTCATTCTTCACTAAAAACTGTTCAAGAGGTCCCTGTTGCTTTCTGAGTAGTTTTAATTCCTTATCCTGGCATTCAAGACTGCACATTCTTAGATCATTCTGCCTATCTAGCTCTTCTCATTCTTCCTCACATGTATTTTATAACTCAGCCAAAGTAAACTGTTTGCTGCCATCCCTAGATATCCTTATTTTACCAGCCTCTGTGTCCTTGTTGATCCTGTTTTCTCTGCTTGCACTTGCTTTTTACTATTGAATTCTTCGTACTCATCCTTTAAAACGATTTATTCCACTATTTTCTTAAAACACTAATGACCTTTCTTCCTTCAAATCTCTTGTATGTCTTACGGACTTATGTATTATAGTTGCACGCATATATGTCTTTTCCCCAATAGATTGTAAGTTCCATTAAATTAGAAGCTATTCAAATCAATTCAGGTATTTATTAAATGCTTGTCACTATGCCAGGCACTAGGCAGATTCAAATTCTGTGCCTGCCCTATGATATGACTTTTTAAAAAAGTTTTTATCAATGTCTATTATTTCTTTTATGATTATAGTTATCCTGTGCTCCCTATCCATTCCCCAAGAATCATTCCATATAATAAATAGTATTTTTTTGAGAAAGGAAAAAATAATTAGCACAATTGATTAATACTTTGAAAAAGTCATAAAACTTTTGCAGTGTGTAATGTTTGTGGGCCTCCACGTCAATGAAAGATATTTTGGGAATGGCCTCTCATATCTCTTCAATTAAATTCTGTTTGATCTCTAGAATTTCTTGAGCGGGAGAGGCTTTTCTTAATTCACTCTGCATTAGTACATATAGCTCTTTCTTTGCTTCTCTGTAGTCATCATACACCTAATTCTTTACAATATAGCAATATTCCATTACATTCAGTAGCATAATTTGTTTAGTCATTCCCTAATTAATAAATCTCTACTTTGTTTCCAATTCCAATTCACAAAAATTGTTGCTATAAATATTTTGGTGTATATGGAGTTTTTCTTCTTATAGATGCCTTCCTTGGAGTGATAAAATCTTTAGTTCAAAGAATTTGGACATTTTATTACTTTATTTGCATTATTCCAAATTATTTTTCAAAATGCCATAGCTCCACCAAAATGGAATGTGTGCCTGTCAACTACAACACTTTCAACATGGACTATTGCCATTGTTTTAATTATTTTTCCCAGTTTTCAGGGAATGAGGTGAAACCTCAGGATTTTTTTGATGTGTGTTTCTCTTATTATTTGTGTTTGGAACATTCTTTCATGTGATTATGAATATTTTGCAATTTTTCTTTTGAGAACTGTTCATATCCTTTGGTCACTTATCCATTGGAAAATGGCTGTTAGGGGTGTGTGTGTGTGTGTGTGTGTGTGTGTGTGTGTACACATATAAATATATACACACACATAATATAATGGATAGCAAACCCTTATCAAAGAAATTTGATACAAAGTTATGTTTTTTTTTTAATATACAACCACTTCCCTTATCCCAGGTGCATTAATTTTGCTAGTGCAGAAGTTTTTAGTTTCATGTAGTCATCTTTTATAATTGCCTCTATTATTTGATTAAGTGTATATCTCCTACAATAAGCTATGAGAGGTATGTGACCTGCTTTTCTTCTAATTTTTTTTTATAGTCTGATCTTTAATATTAAGATTGATTATCCATTTGGAATGTTTTATAGAATGTGGTGTAAGATGTTGGTGTAAGCCTAACTTCTGCCAGGTACTTTACAATTTTCCCAGCAATTTTTATCAAATAAGGAGTTTTTTCTAGGTAATTTATGTTTTCTACTTTATCAAAATCTGGTTGAATTGCTGTTTTTACTAATTTTCTTTTATCTAGTCAGTTCCACTGATCTATCTAAATTTTTTTTTAGGCAGTTCCAGATAGCTTTGATGACTACTTTGTTATATAGTTTGAGGTCTAGAAGTGCTATTCTCCCTTATCCTTACTACTTTTTATCATTTCATATCATATATCTTTTGTTTTTCCAAGCAAATTTTGTTATTATTTCATCAAGTTCTCTAACGTATCCCCTAGATAATTTGATTGGTATTTAAATGGTTAAAAATATAAATTAATTTTTATAGTATTGACATTTCTAGTATATTAGCATAGCATAGCCTGGAATACTACATATTCCTCTAGCTATTTAAGTTATTCTCTCTCTTTATGGAGTGCATTTTAATCAAATCTATGTGTGGTCTTACAGATCGATCCTCCAATAGCTTTAGCATTTTGTGATTATTTAAAATGGGATTTCCCTCTCTATTATTGCTTCTTTTGCTTTGCTATGTTTATATAGAAATGTTGCTGAAGTTTGAGAGTTTATTTTGTAGCCTGCAACTTTGCCGAAGCTATCAATTGTCTCAATTAGTGTCTTTACTAATTCCTTAAGATTTTTTTTTTAAACCCTTAAGTTCTGTGTATTGGCTCATAGGTGGAAGAGTGTAAGGGTGGGCAATGGGGGTCAAGTGACTTGCCCAGGGTCACACAGCTGGGAAGTGTCTGAGGTCAAATTTGAACCTAGAACCTCCTGTCTCTAGGCATGACTCTCAATCCACTGAGCTACCCAGCTGCCCCTCCTTAGGATTTTTTTACTGTAAATTATATAATCAGTAAAGACAACTTTGTTTTCCTTTGCCTATCTATGTCTTTGATTTCTTTCTTTTGTCTTATTGTTGTAGCTAGCATTAACAGAATTATGTCAAATAATAGTGGGGAGAGTGAACATCTTTGCTTCATTCTTGTATTTATTGGAAAAATGTTCTAGTAAGTATCCCTATTTTGCATATGATGCTTTCTTTTGGCTTCAGATGCCTTTTATGATATTAAAAGCCTTTCTGTGCCTATACTTTATAGCTTTTTTTTTTTTTAGCATAAAAGAGTGTTATATTTTGTTAAAGACTTTTCTTGCATCTATTGGAATGATCATGCTGTTTGGGTTTTGGTGTTTAATATGATTAAATATGTTGATTAGTTTCCTAATGTTGAATCATCCTTGCATCCCTAGTATACATCCTACTTCATAATGAATGATTTCTTGGATAAATCTCTGTAATATGTTTGAAAGGACTTTGTTTAAAGGTTTTGAGTGATTATTAATGATATTGGCCAATAATTTTCTTTCTGTGTTTTTTCCTTCCCTGGTTTAGGTATTAGAACTATATTTGTCTCAGAAGAGCAATCTGATAGTGTCTTTTTTACTCAGTTTTTGACAATAATTTTTGAAATATTGATATTAGCTGTAAGTTTGATAGAATTTTCCTATTGAATCCATCAAGACCAGGAGTTTTTGTTCTTAGTTCTTTTTTTTTTTTTTTTTTTTTTTTTTATTTTAAACCCTTAACTTCTGTGTATTGACTTATAGGTGGAAGAGTGGTAAGGGTAGGCAATGGGGGTCAAGTGACTTGCCCAGGGTCACACAGCTGGGAAGTGTCTGAGGCCGGATTTGAACCTAGGACCTCCCGTCTCTAGGCTTGGCTCTCAATCCACTGAGCTACCCAGCTGCCCCTGTTCTTAGTTCTTTAATGGTTACCTTTTCTGTGATTGTGTCTCTAACTTGTATTACATTAGTTTGAGTTATTTTATATTTTTGAAAGTATTTCCTTGTTTCTTTTACGTTCTCAGTTTTGTTAGCATATAACTGTGTGTAATATATTTTGATAATTATTTTAATTTCTTGAAGTTTTGCAGTGATTTCGCTTTGCTCATTTACTATTTTGTTGATTGAGGGGTTGCTTTATTTTAATCAGATTAGTTGAGTTTGTCACTTTTATTGTTCTTTTTGAAGAACTAGCTTTTATTTTCATTAATTATTTCTGGGAAGGGTTTTGTTTCCCTTTTATCCATTTCCCCAGTAATTTCCAACCACCCCTATATTTGTGTTATTTATTGGTTTTCTGATTTGTTAAACTGAATATTTAGCCCATGATTCTTTTTCTATTTTTGTTAATTTTTATAAATTAAAAAATATATTTTATGGCATATAAAATATATAATATAATATGTAAAATTTAATTTTTCACTTGAGGACTACTTTAGCTGCATCCCAGAAATTTTGGCATGTTATTTTATTATTATTTTCTTAAGTTTTTGTTTCTGTGATTTCTTCTTGTAAAGTTCTATGTGGTTTTTAGAAATATGTATACTTTTAAATTTTTATGTTTGATGTTATTTTACAATTACATTTAATAACAATTTTTAAGATAGGTTTTCCAAAATGATAAAATACAGATTATCTCTCTCCCACCTTTCTCTCCTCCCAACCTAGATGTGCAACAATTAAATTCTCCAGAGACCATATCTTAAATTTATAATTATTATTTACTAAATAGCAAAAAGTGGATGGGATGGGGTAGGAGATGAACTGCTTGGCTAGCTAGTTGGGAGAGCCTCAGACCTCCTGGCCAGGCAGTGCTTCCAGCTTCCTACAGCTGAACAAGCCCAGGACCAGATCTTATGGCTTTCTGGATTCTTGGAAAAAGCCCTGATTTCCTGTCCCTTACATAAATTTATGCTCTTTTTGATGTCCCTTTCCAGGGCCTTTCTGACTGAAGACAATAGACCTAGATCAAGACAAGAGGAAGGTATTTCAGAAACCAAGAGTCCTCATGACAATCCAGAATGACTACACAGAACACATACACTCTTCCCCACATGGAGTCTCTCTGGCTAATTTAATTACTTCACTACCCAAAAGAGTTCATGTTTATAGATTTTAAGAAAGGAGCTGGCCTCAACTCAACCGGCTTTTACATCCTTGGGAAGAAATGGTTTGAACTTCAGCCCTAAAATTAAATTGTTTTTTCACCGGGGTGGCGGGGTGTGTGTGGGGCTGAACATCATTTCACAGAAAACATCCCAATTCAAGATTAATTTTCCATATATGGTAAATAATTTTATTTGAGTTACACATGTATAGTCCTGTACAACGTTTCCATATTGGTCATATTGTGAGAATATTCATGTAAAACCAAAACCCCCAAATAAAAGCATACACAAATCAAGAGTGAAAAATTAGTATTGGGCTTTGATTTGCATTCAGATTCCATCAGTTTTTTTCTCTGGAGGTGGGTAACACTTTGTTATAGGTCCTTCAGAATTGTAGTGAATCATTGTGCTGCTGAGAATAACTGAGTCTTTCACAGTTGATCATCATACAGTATTGCCATAACTGTGTATGATGCTCTTCTGGTTCTGTTTACTTTACTGCATCAGTTCATTTAGGTATTTTCAGTTTTTCTGAAGTCATCCTACTCATAATTTCTTATATATACAGTAATATTCTATCATAATCACATACCACAATTTGTTTATCCATTCCCCATTTGATGGATATCTCCTCTATTTCAAGTCCCAGTTCTTTGCCACCACAAAAAGAGCTACTATAAATATTTTTTGTATAAATAAATCCTTTTCCTTTTTTAAAAAATCTCTTTAGGATGCATATTTAGTAGTGGTATTACTGGGTCAAAGGGTATTCACAGTTTTATGGCTTTTTAGGTATAGTTCCAAATTACCCTTCAGAATGGTTGGATCAGTTCACAACTCCAACAACAATGTATTAGTGTCCTAGTTTTGTCACATCACCTCCAACATTTATAAATTTCCTTTACTGTAAGATTATCTAATCTGATAGTTGCGAAGTGGTACTTCAGAGTTTTAATTTACATTTCTTAAGCAATAGTGATTTAGAACATTTTTTCCATAAGCCTATATTGAGAACACTTTGATTTCTTCATCTGAAAACTACCTGTTCATATCCTTTGACCATTTATCAATTGGAGAATGACTTGTATGCTTAAAATTTGACTTAGTTCTCTATATATTTGAGAAATGAGGTTTTTATTAAATTTAAAAACCGTTTTTTCCCAATTTGTTTCCCTTCTAATCTTGGTTATATGACAATTAAAAATTCCAAGAGACTGGCTTCTGGATAAGAATATAAACTTATTTGATTAGGCCAGCATTAACCAATAAATTAATGGTCTGTGATCCCCTTGATAATTAGAGACCTCAAAGTCCCTTTGAATAGGTCCATAAATTCAGTTTGGAAGCTTATGATTCTTCCTCTCCCTTAGACATTTGAAGATATCTTTAATTGGTGAATATTCAATGAGGAGATTCAAGATTCAACTCCTCCCCCTTTCCTAGTGATAGTGGGCCAGTCACAGATAAAGTCTAGTGTTCCCCAACTACTCAGGGGTAAAATCTAATTCTACACAGTCATAAGCATTCTTCTCCAATGATTTTTTCTTTTATCTCTTACCTTCTGTCTTAGAATTAACACTATGTATTGGTTCTAAGGCAGAAGAGAGATAAGAGTTAGGCAATGGGTATTAAGAGATGGGTATTAAACTGTGCCCAGGATCACAGCTAGGAAGTGTCTCTGAGACCAGATTTGAACCTAGGACCTCCCATCTGTAGGCCTGGCTCTCAATCCACTGAGCCATCAGATGCCCCTTCCAATGATTTTTCTTCTTTAAAAAAGTTATTTATTTACTTGTTTTAATTAGAATATTTTTCCATGGTTACATGTTTCATGTTCTTTCAGTCCCCTTCGCCTCCCCCCTCCTGGAGCCAACAAGCAATTCCACTGGGTTTTACAGGTATCATTGTTCAAAAATATTATTATTTGCAAATGAGTGATCATTTAGAGTCAACATCCTTAATCATATCCCCATTGAATCATGTCATTAATCATGTTTTCCTTCTGTGTTTCTATTCCCTCAGTTCTTTCTCTTGATGTATAGCATTCTTTCTTGTAAGTCCCTCAGAATTGTCTTGGGTCATTGCATTGTTGCTAGGAGAAAAGTCTGTTTCATTTGATTGTGCCCCAGAATTTCAGTCTCTGTGTATAATGTTTTCCTGGTTCTGCTCCTTTCACTCTACATCAGTTCCTGGAGGTCTTTCTATTTCACATGGAATTCTTCCAGTTCATTATTCCTTTCAGCACAATAGTATTCTATCACCATCAGATACCACAATTTGTTGAGCCATTCCCCAGTTGATGGATGCCCCCTCATTTTCCAATTTTTTGCCACCACAAAGAGTGCGGCTATAAATATTTTTGTACACATATTTTTCCTTATTATCTCTTTGGGGTACAAACCCAGCAGTGGTGTGGTATGGCTGGATAAAAGGGTGGGCAGTCTTTTAAAGCCCTTTGGACATAGTTCCAAATTGCCTTCCAGAGTGGTTGGATCAATTCACAACTCCACCAGCAATGCATTAATGTCTCAATTTTGCCACATCCCTTCCAACATTTATTACTTTACTCTGCTGTCATATTGGCCAGTCTGCTAGGTGTAAGGTGTTGCCTCAGTGTTGTTTTGATTTGCATTTCTCTAATTATGAGAGATTTATAACACTTTTTCATGTGTTTATTGATAGTTTTTATTTCTTTATATGAAAACTACCTACTCATGTCCTTTGCCCATTTATCAATTAGGAAATGACTTAATTTTTTTGTACAATTGATTTAGGCCCTTATGAATTTGAGAAATTAGACCTTCGTCAGAGTTTTTTGTTATAAAGATTTTTTTTTCCAATTTATTGCTTTCCTTCTAATTTTGGTTGCATTGGTTTTGTTATTACAAACCCTTTTTAATTTAATACAATCAGAATTGTTTTACATTTTTTAATGTTCTCTGTCTTGCTTGATCTTAAATTCTTTCCTTTCCCATAGATCTGACAATTTACTTATAGTTTCCTTCTTTATATTCAATTCATTCACCCATTCTGAATTTATTTTGGTATAGGGTGTGAGATGTTGATCTAAACCTAATCTCTCCCATGCTGTTTTCCAATTTTCCCAGCAGTTTTTGTTAAATAGTGGATTTTTGTCCCAAAAGCTGGCCTCTTTGGGTTTATCATACTATCTTGCTGAGGCTCATGGGAAATGTAGTTCAAGGATATTTGGATTTTTTTCCAATATTTCCAATAACAAGTTGTTGATGTGGTCAATTATGTGGATGGTTTTCCTAATTTTAAACCATCCTTGCATTCCTGGTATAAATCCCACCTGGTCATAGTGGATAATTTTCTTGATCACTTGCTGGAGTCTTTTTCCTAGTATTCTATTTAAGATTTTTGCATCTGTGTTCATTAAGGAGATTGATCTGTAGTTTTCTTTCTCTGTTTTTGGTCTGCCTCACTTTGGAATCAGTATACTTGTGTCACAAAAGGAATTTTAGAACTCCTTCTTTGCTTATTTTGTCAAATAGTTTGTATAGTATTGGAATAGTTCTTTAAATGTTTGATAGAATTCATTTGTGAATCTATATGGCCCTGAGGATTTTTTCGTAAGGAGTTCCTTGATGGCTTGTTCAATTTATTTTTTTGAGATAGGATTGTTTAAGTATTCAATTTCCTCTTTTGTTAATCTAGGCTATATATATATATATATATATATATATATATATATATATATATTTATAAATATTCACCCATTTCACCTAGATTCGAATAATTCTTAATGAGTTAGCCAATGGCTTGTTTGGGCTATGTGTGGATACATCAAGCATAAGCTGTTTCTATTTACTTAGTAAGGCAGATCTCACATCTCTCACATAATCTCACTTTCCTGTCTCTTCTTTGATGGAGTAAATTCTTTGGATGAGTATAGAAACTGAAGGCCTGATTTGAACTAATAATTTTAAATCCAAATATAGAAATATTTCAGAATTTTAAAATGAATTATAGAAATAATTCAGAATATATTAAAAATCTCAATTGCATTGGTTTTGTTTGTAAAAAAAACTTTTGTTGTTTTTGTTTTATTATTTATTTATTTTGTTTGGGGTATTTTACATTGTTATGTGAGTCATGATTTTTCCCACACATCTTCCCTCTCCCCTCCTGGAGCTGACAAGCAATTCCACTGGGTTATATGTATTGTTGAGTACAAAAACTTTTAAATTTAATATAATCAGATTATTTATTTTATATCTTATAATGTTCTCTATGTCTTGTTTGGTCATAAATTCCTCCCTTCTCCATAGATCTTACAGGCAAACTGTTCCATGCTCCTCTCATTTTTTTTTTTTTTTTGTTTGTTTCTTTTGGTCATTTTATTTCTAGATCAAATCTCCATTTTGACTTTATCTTGGTATATGGTGTAAGATGTGGTCTATATCTGCTTTCTGCCATACCGTCTTCCATTTTTTCCAGCACTTTTTGTAAGTTAATGAGTTTTTGTCCCCAAAACTGGGATCTTTGAGTTTATCAAACATAGATTACTATGCTCATTTACAACTTTATTTTGTGTACCTGATCTATTCTATTGTTTTGTTGATTCTATTTATTAGCCAGTATCCTATTGTTTTGATGATTTCTGTATAGTACTGTTTGAGATGTGTTATTTGGGATGTTTATGAAGCAAGTAATCCCTTGATTTCTTGATTTTATTCTGGTTTGTTTTCTTAAAATGTTTTCGTCTTTATTAGGTATGGTTAAGCTCAGATTTGTAAGGCAGGCCATCCTGGGCTGTATCTTGAGCTCCATTTCTTTTTTGGAATGCATTATTTATTCCTTCCTAAATTTTCTGGTGTGTACAGAATAATCTCCCATTAAAAACTTTTTTTTTCTTTCCTTTGTGTCTAAAGATCTTCAGATTTCTTGCAATACTCTTTTCCATTGTTAAATCTAAGCACTATTTGTCTTGGAATTTGTAGCCTTGGGTTTTTTTCCTGGAGGTAATCTGCGAGTTTTGTTTTCTTTTTCATTTCTTTATCCAGAAATCCTGAACAGTTATCTTCTATTGTTTTCTGCATTCTGATGTTAGATTTTGTTGTCGTTGTTGTTGTTATGTTGTTCTCCTGGGAGACTTATGATTCTTAGGTTATCTCTGGGTATCAAGATCAGTATGCTTTGTTTACATAGTGAGCATATTCATATGTTAGCTGTTTCTATATAGTTCAACTTTCCTCTTATTCAATATGGTGATTTTGGTTTAGCATATACTAGAAAACTAATGATGATAACCATTTAAGGGTTAGACAGCTTTCCTTGAAAGATGTTTCTATATTGAAGTGAAATCTACTGCTCAGATTACTTATACCTGTTGATTCTCCTTTCTGGAGCTGTACAGATTAAGTCTAATATGATAGTTTAAAATTTTTAATTTATTGGGGGCAGCTGGGTAGCTCAGTGGAGTGAGAGTCAGGCCTAGAGACAGGAGGTCCTAGGTTCAAACCCGGCCTCAGCCACTTCCCAGCTGTGTGACCCTGGGCAAGTCACTTGACCCCCATTGCCCACCCTTACCAATCTGCCACCTATGAGACAATACACCGAAGTACAAGGGTTTAAAAAAAAATTTAAAAAAAATTTTAATTTATTAATATTAGTTAGTGTTTTAATATTAAGTATATTCTTGGCTATCTTTTTCCAGGTAAAAAATGTATAGTTCCTCAAACTGTATATCATGAAACATCACTTCAGTATTTTTCACCTTTCTGATCACTTTCCTCTGGATTTATTCTTGTTTGCTAATATTCCTCTTAAAATTCCATTCAGAATTGAACATTGCACTTGACCAGGTCAGAGTATAGTTGGGCTATTATACTTTGTTTTGGGCACTCTACTTCTGTTAATGCAACCTAAGTTTGCATGGACTTTTCTGGCAGCTACTTTACATTCTTGAAATAGTTCTGAGTCCCTGGATATTGACCCAGAATGGTCAGAGTTATGGATGGATAAATGGGTGGAAGGAAGAAAGGGAGGAAGGGAAGGGGGAAAAGGAGGAAGAAAGGATTTTCTAAAGCCTTTACTCATCAGATAACATGCTATAATTTACAAATTTTATTTCATTTGGTCCACATAACAATACTTAGAGATAGATGTTATTATTACTGTCATGTCACTGTCAAGAAAACCTTCATATAGAGAGGTTAAGTATTTGCACAGGATCACCCAGTATGTAAGTACCTAAGGTCAGATTGATTCACTGTGATGCCTTTGATAGAAATCTCTAAAAAATGAAAATGACAATGCAATAAGTGAATCTGATTTGGACTGAAAAAGAGTCATCTAAAGAAACCAATGTAGCACAGAGATATACTATTAACTCAGACCTTAAAGAACATGCCAAGGTTGGAAGGAATAGCAAAAGACAAACACAAAAGAATTACTTAACATAGAGTAGTTCCAGAAATTTAATAAGTAAAATTTGGGCTCAGTGATAGGCCAGGCCTCAAATGACACTCTAGCAAAGACTTAGCTATTCTTTGGAGGGATATCACTCATGAGATATCTACGAGAACGTGTTGAATTTTGATCTCAACAATTCACAAAACCATAATTTGTTTTATTTTAATAGCCAGAGTTAATCATTTAAGTATGTAAAAATAAAAAGGTGAGCTGTAAAATTAAAAGATGAAAACTATGCAAATAAAGGTTCAAAACTGTTTACTTTTGATAGATGTACTCAAAAGTATCTTCAGTGATAAAGTGAAGTGAAGCTCATAAATGAACTTCTTCAGAGCCAGGCGCAAGAATACTAAAGAGACTCTTGTTATAAAAATAAAATATTTATTGAACTATATAAGGAAAATAAAGAATTTCTAATTCTAAGGGAGTCTAACT
Source organism: Gracilinanus agilis (assembly GCF_016433145.1). Classification (NCBI taxonomy): domain Eukaryota; kingdom Metazoa; phylum Chordata; class Mammalia; order Didelphimorphia; family Didelphidae; genus Gracilinanus; species Gracilinanus agilis. The sequence goes on along the minus strand of NC_058130.1, from coordinate 125,340,574 downwards.
CCACCCAAATAAAAATCCCTGGTTCCACAAGGAACCACTTCTCCTGTGTTTCACAGGCTACACTAATCCTTTCTGATCTGACTAACCCAAATTTATACTATTCTAAATAAACAACAATGTTATCCTTATAATTCTTAGCTTCGCCTTCAAGTTATAAAAATAACAAAGGCTAGCTGATTGAGTCTCAAAAAAGAATCAAGTTAGGACTCTGAGCCTTAACAGACTCAGAGTCCAGACCAAAGACCAGGATTTTATTTGATCTTCTCAGAGTTAAATCAATCTATAAAAACTGTGATAGTCAGTAGTGTTTCCCAAATTGGAAAAAGAAAACACTAAGCTCCTTCAGGTCTTTCCCTCAGACAGAGAGAGGCAAAGATGTTACCTCTCTAGCCCTGAGAGTCCCTGTGTGTGTCACTGCCAACTGCCAGATACCAGCTGCCACACCCAGAGAGAGTAACTGTCACAGAAAAACGGTTACAACTGTCAACATTTGAAATTGACACATTGTCTCAGCTCTGCTTCAAACTCCAATTCTTTCTCAAGCCAGCTTCTTCATTTCTTATCTCTAAACTAATAAAACAATACTTATTTTTGTGTAACTGGTTTAAATCTTGTGCCTTTGAACTACATTTCCCTGGAGCCCACTGACTTCCTATCGTTATGTACTGATATAGACAGGGGGATAAATTGGGTGGTCTTCCGGGGCTAGCTCTCTCTTTCCTTCCTATGGCGGCTTACAGCTGGGAATGCAGGCCGTTAGTTAGCCATGGGCACATGGTTTGGTTTTGTTACTTATTTATTCCTTTATTCCTAATGATTACTAACAAATCTTACAAAAACATGATATTTAAAGTTATTGTTATACATTCACTTTAATTTTTACATTTTTCTAATATCCTTATAAGAGGCAGAACTAGGGCAGTTTCTGTTACATTCAGACTTGGAGGTTTTGAACCTAGATATCTGTGAATATATAAGGAAATTAGGACAATTTGTTTTTATTTTGACAAAGGTTTTCCTTTTCAAATCTCTTACAATACTTTTATCTAGATTTCTTCTTTGCCTTATCTCACCCAATAGCACAAAACCTTTCTTTTACATAGTAAATATTTGATAAAATATTTCAAGGTTATTGATTTGGTTTTAGTTAAGTTGAGCTTGAGGTCAACAAACAGTAATTAGATGTGGGCCTGGAAATTAAAAGGTAGTTCAAGTCTCGACATAAAAATTTTGGAATGATCTAAGTAGATGTGATAACTGAAACCATTGGATTAGATAGGATTTCTAAAGGGGAGCACATAGAGAAATTTATCAAGATATTGCATATTTAGATTAACTCTCTCCCTAGTTACTATTTGATCTCTGTACCTTAAAATCAACAATGCTGATAGCTACTTAGTTTCTTATATAGTAAATATTAATTAGGAAATCATTAATCCCAAATTTGTGAGAATTTAGGCAGGGACTTAGCAGAAGTTTACATGAACAGTGTTTGTAGAGTGGTAATTTAATAGTATGCTTGCAGGGAATGTTTCAACCTACATGAGAAAACACTTAAAAAACATCTACATTTGCATCAGTAATATTAACTTGCTTCACTGATTTTCTAATTACTTATTTACTTATGAACCACTGATAAGTTAATTACAAATAGTGTTCATTAAATTAAGGCCTTCATTTAACTGTTGTTTACTATATTATTGGTCTATTTTGAATTACTCTATGTACTTTGATTCATGGTCTCTTTGGTATAGATCAGTGATGGCAAACCTTTGGCACAGGTACCAAAGATGGCACACAGAGTGTTCTCTGTGGGCACTCCGGTGAAGCTGCTCCCCTCCCCCCTCCACTGTGCCTGATGACATTTTTTTTTCACATCCCCTGCCCCTCTGCCCAACAGCCCAATGGCAGGACACAGGGGTAAGGTGGGCGGCTCACAGGCAGCAGAGCTGGAAGGGAGCCAGAGTGCTTGGGCCACTCCCCTCCCCCTCTCTACATTCATTGAGGACATTCCTCTCTTCACCTGCCCTACCACCCTGCAGCTGAATGGGAGCTCTTTCTCCCTCCCCTGTGTGGGTACACCATCTGTAAAAGGTTCGCCATCACTGCTATAGGTACTATCTCTACTAGTGTAGATTACAGCCCATTTATACCTTCTCATTCCATGCTGTTCTCCATGTATCTTCCATAGCAGATCTACTGAATGCTCTGAAGGTCTATCTCTATTTCTTTTTCTTTATTTCTTTTTTAAAAAATAAACTCTTGCTTTCTGTTTTGGGAACAATACTGTGTATTGATTCCAAGGCAGAAGAGTGGAAAGGGTTAGGCAATGGAGGTTAAGTGACTTGCCCAGGGTTACATGGCTAGGAAGTATCTGAAGCTTTATGATAATAGTCTAAATATGCATCAAATATAGTCTTGATAAACATTTGAGAAGGAAACAGATAAGCTTTCACAGATTTTCTGTAGTAGAACACATCTTCATAATCAAACAAATAACTGAAAGGCAAAGGAAATACAAGATCAGGTTTATTGATTGATAATCAAAAAATAATAAAGTAGGAGCAAGTAATCTGGGGCATATTATCAAGGATGACTTGCACACAAGAAGAGACTTAAAAAGACAACATTGAGGGTATATATGATTAAAAGAAAGTAAAGGGCATCCATAAATCAGGAAGCAAGAATAAGAAAAAATAGGTAGATGGTCCAACCATTAAATTGGTATCCATAAACTAGCAAAAGAAACAGAGATAGGGGACGGCTAGGTGGCTCAGTGGATTGAGAGCCAGGCCTAGAGACAGGAGGTCCTAGGTTCAAATCCGGGCTCAGACACTTCCCAGCTGGGTGACCCTGAGTGACCCATTGCCTACTGGTTGTGGCCCTATGCTCCTAGAATGGAGTCCCAGGATAAAAAAAAAAAATCCTTCTCTATGGCATTCACAGTCAACATCACAAGACTCTAGCAATGGCAATTTTTTCTCTTTTGTATTTTCTAATTATTGTCCTGTCTCTAGGCCTGGCTCTCAATCCACTGAGCCACCTAGCCGTCCCCTATCTCTGTTTCTTTTGCTAGTTTATGGATACCAACTTAATGGTTGGACCATCTACCTATTTTTTCTTATTCTTGCTTCCTGATTTATGGATGCCCTTTACTTTCTTTTAATCATATATACCCTCAATGTTGTCTTTTTAAGTCTCTTCTTGTGTGCAAGTCATTCTTGATAATATGCCCCAGATTACTTGCTCCTACTTTATTATTTTTTGATTATCAATCAATAAACCTGATCTTGTATTTCCTTTGCCTTTCAGTTATTTGTTTGATTATGAAGATGTGTTCTACTACAGAAAATCTGTGAAAGCTTATCTGTTTCCTTCTCAAATGTTTATCAAGACTATATTTGATGCATATTTAGACTATTATCATAAAGATTTGAAAAATAAGAGAGAATAGGCATATGGATTAATAACTGAAGAAATCCACTGGATCACCTTTTTGAATAATAAGCATCTGAGATTTTTTTTTCATTTTTCTTTCCTTTGTTGTACTATTCTGAAAATCAACCCCCCAGAGATATTCAAAATTGTATTACTTATTTTGGTCCAACTACTTACTGTCTCTGATGTAGTCTTCTGTAGTGTGGTTAGGTCCTAAAGTATTGAGTTGAAAAATGTGTTGGTTTCATTTTCATCGTTTTCAGATCTCAGAAATGGCATATGTATTTGGTTTTGTGGCTAATCCTCTAGAGCAGAGGTGTTAAATATGTGACCCCAAATTCTGATCACAACACTTTTGAATGTAACCCCATTCAGATTAAAATATTTCCTAGTTAAGGAAATGTGCGAAAAAATTAGCAAAATTACAGTAAAGGAGAGATAATATTACTATGTGGTTTTCTAAGTCATTGTGTGACCTCCAGAGATTTTTATGTACTATTTAATGCCTTTAGTTTTTGTTTGAGTGTGACTTCATTAATCTATAACTCTTGGGATAGTTTGGTCTTGTTAGGTCTCATATTAACCTTTCTCAAGGCACTTTTTACATTTCACTATTTTGCTGTCTTCCATATCATTCTGCAAATGAGCTTGTTTAACTATTGTCACCACCACTGGCTCTGGGGACAGGAGTGAACGGAGAGAATAAGTAGCCAGGGAGTTTAGGATTGGTAACCTTAACTCGTTGTGAGTTAATATGAAGTTGAAGGGAGCTGGGAGCTCTAGAGATCTTGGCAGTCCCAAGGAGTGGACACCTTGGGAGTGCCAGGCCCTAAGGGCAGGAACTTGTCAAGCCTCATTGCTAACAAAGGGAGGGGCTTTGGAGGCCTGAACTTGGACTGGATGCTTTCTCTGTCTGGAGCTGGGTGGCAGGAGAAGAGGGGTAAGAAAAGAATGCTCACTGGTGAGTGTGTTTGCTGAGAGACTGATGCTAAACTATTGATAGCTATTATGAAGACAGAAAAGATCTCAGCTCAAATCCAGAGGACAGTGAGGTAAAAATATCTATTTCAAAAACAGCAAATAAATACAACAAATTGCTACAAGCTTAAAAAGATTTTAAAAGAGCTTTAAAAAGACCTCAAAAACCAAATGAGAGAGGTGGAGGAAAAATAAGAGCAATGTAAAAAAATCAAGAAAATTATGAAAATAAGATCACCCAAATAGAAAAAAAGATTCGGAAATGTATGGAAGAAAATAACATATTAAAAACTAGAATAGTACAAGGAGAAGCTAATAATTTCCTAAGACAATAAGAAATAATAGAACAAAATCAAAAGAATGAAATAATAGAAGAGAATATAAAACATCTTATTCTAAAAACAACTGACCTGGAAAATAGCTCAAGGAGAGACAATATAATAATAGTTGGATTCTCGGAAAGTTATCCAAAAAAGAGTTTGGATACCATAATTCAAGAAGTCAAGGAAAACTGCCCAGAAATTTCAGAAACAGATTAAAATAGAAACTGAAAGAATCCACCAATCACCACCTTAAAGAGACCCAAAGATGAAAATGCATAGGAACTTCATTGCTAATTTCTGTAGGCCCCTCCCCCTCTTTCCTGGTGAAGGAAAAATACTCCAAGGAGAACAAGAAAAACCAATTTAAATACTGTGGAACTACAGACATAATAACACAAGACTTAGCAGCCACAACATTTAAAGAATGCAGGGTATGGAATACAAAATTTCATATTTGGTGTTAGTTGGCTGAGAGATTTTCTAGGTCTCAATTTCCTCCTTGTGGCAGTTTTAACTTGAACTCCTAGAAATATTGGTAATTGAGCTATGATTCTTAAAGTTAATTTTCTATCATTGAGAACCAATAGCTGATTTAAATATATATTGGGTTAGAACTGTTGTCACGTCCATTGTTCTCCATTTTATCCTTCTAATTTGTTGATTTTGACTTACTAGTCAGTGATCTGCATATAACTAATTTAAATAGTAATCTTATGTAAATAACCAGTCTTCTCTATTATTATGTAGTCCTTATTTATTTTGCTTGCTAGGTCATCAGGGGAATTAATTCGCTTTTCAGCACCTATAGCAGCTTGAGAGCACTGAAAATACTGTGTAGTTTTCCAAGTGTGATATAATCCAATTTCCTTCTTCTAATGGGTTCTAGATCCATCTAATTCTCCATATATAAATATAACTAATTATCTAAAACTATTAAGAAGTAAACTGTAATTTTTATTTTTCTTAAGATAGTTTCCCCCTATGAGTGTTGTTGTTCAGTCATTTCTTAGTCATGTTTGACACTTCATGATCTCATTTGGGGTTTTCTTGGCAAAGAAACCAGAGTTTTACCATTTCCTTCTCCAGTTTATTTTACAGATGAGAAAATTAAGGCAAACTGGGTTAAGCAACCTGCCCAGGGTCACATAGCTAGTAAATGTGTGAGCTACATTTGAACTTGGGAAGATAGGCAAATGTCCTCACTTTAGGTCTACTTACTACTCTATCCACTGTGCCACATAGCTGTCCAGTATGAGTATTGCTGTCTGTTTTACAGATCTTTCAATAACATTTGTTGGCCAACCTATTTGAATTAACACCTCCAATCCTTCATTCTTACCAAACAACTTTGTCTTAACTATAAAGCACTCTTAACTTGTGTATGAGATTTTGGCTAATGATGTGGGTAAAATCCCTCTTCAATCATAATCAACTATTTGGCAATTTCCCCCCTCTCATGGGCTGTATTATATTTTCTCATAGTATGTAACTGTGATCATCATTACTGACCAGTTTTAGGTTGAATTTATCAGTCTTATAGGCAACAGTCCCTCAGTTTTTATGTCTGTTATATAAATTGTTGATGCTTATTATTTATACTGTGGCAGTTGGTTTTGAAGAAGATTCATTAAATATTTGACTCTTTACATTCTGATATGGTAATAACTGCTAGGTTTGTATTGTTAAGCTATTTAGGATAGGATAGATGATGATATATAAAAGTGGGGGCACTACTTAGAAAAAAAGGGGGATTATAAATTTTTTGCAAGGGTGCTTCAAAAAAGCAGCATAAGAAAAAATCATACCTAGATCTTGTTTGAATAAAGTTGAATAAAGACTGCTAGATAAATTGCAGGAAGAAATGTGGACATAAACATGAATGGGGCATCCTTTTTCACCCCATGTTTCATTTCTTAGCACATACAATGAAACTAACATCTCATTTGCCTTGCTATCGTTTGTAAATAAAGGTTTTTGTATAAATTAATTTTCCAAATAACTTAAGCTTCTTTAAGCAGCATTTTTTGCCCTAACCATCTTTTTTGGAAATATTATAAAATATTATATTATAAAACACATACTTGTGTTCCTTTTTTTTTTTAACAGAGTATTTGTTTTGCTTTTAATTTGTGACTTCATCAGCTTGGAAACATGGCAATTTTCCTGTAACTCATTGGCTTAGAGAGCTGCCCTGGATAGTGAGGTTAAGTTATTTGACCATAGAAGCAGGACTCAAATCCAGGTCTTAACACAAAGTCCAACTTTATTCCCTAAACCAGTGATGGGCAAACTATGGCCTGCGGGCCAGATTGGGGGGAGGGCTGAAATGGATTATTCCTAATCTGAAGAATACAACGAGTAGGATACAATACAATGAAACTTCAAAAGAGTTGCCTTAGAAACAGACTAACAGATGAGCATTTCCTTTCCTTTGGCCCCCTCTTTAAAAAGTTTGCCCATCACTGCACTAAACCATATTGCCTCTCTTGAACAGAGTATATTGAAAATAATTGAACATTTTCATGGTGATTTAGCATCCTTGTTGAATATCAGTTACTATACTATACTGGAATATGACTTAGATTTTTAAGATGTCTAGGGCTGTTTCCTAGAGGGGGCAGGCACGGTGCTCAGTGGGGGTGTTGGGGAGGTGGGGGTGGGGAGAATGGCACTCCATCTCCAAAAGGTTTGCCGTCACTGCTTTAGTGTGTACTCTTGAGTCCATCAATTGTCTTTCTGGAGGTGTATAGCATTTTCAGTATTCCTTTGGAATTATGACTGGTCATTATTGTTAATCTGTGTTTGCTAGCTTTTTCAAAGTTTCTTATCTTGATAGTATTGCTGCTATTGTATAATTTGTTCTCTTGTTCTATTCACTTCACTTTGCATCAGTTCATACAAGTATTCCCAGTTTTTTTCCTGAAACTATCCCTTTCAACATTTTTTATACCACAATAGCATTTTTTCACATTCATATATTATAACTTTATCCTTTCCTCAGTTGATGGGCGCACCCTCAGTGCCCATCACTTCTTTGTCTTAAAAAAAACTTTCTTTAAATATTTTTATACATATTCATTGCTTTCCTCTTTCTTTGATTTCCTTGTGTTATAGTCCTATTAATGGTATCACCAGGTCAAAAAGTATGCATAGTTTAGCAGTTTTGAGGGAACTGAAAGATAAATTGCTTTTGAGAATAGTTGCAACACTTCATAGCTTCCATCAAAGCATTAATGTGCTTATAGCCCTCTCTAGCATTTGCCATTTTCACCATCTTAGCCAACTAGATGGCTATGAAGCATGATACCTCAGAGTTGCTTTACTTTGGATTTCTCAAATTCTTTGTGATTTAGAGCATTTTTTTTCACATGGCTATTGATAGCTTGAATTTCTTCCTCTGAAATTTCTATTCATATGCTTTGACCATTTATCAATTGAGGAATGACTCTTATTCTTACAAAATTGACTTAGTTCCATATATATTATAGAAATGAGACCTAATTTACTAGAGGTATCAACTTACTCTAAAGATTTTTCCCCCCTACTTTCCTGTTTCTCATTAAATTTTAGTTGCGTTGTTTTTTTGGGAGCAAAACCTTTTTTAATTTTATGTAATCATTCTTATCTATTTTACCCCTGGTGAACTTCTCTATCTCTTGTTTGGTAATGGACTTTTCTCCTATGCTATTCTAATTTGTATTGTTACCTTTTATGCCTCAATCAGGTACCTACTTGGGATTTACTTTAGTATATGATATGAGATATTCATTTATAGCTATAGTTTCTGCCAGCCTGCTTTCCAGTTTTCCCAACAGTTTTTTTTTTGTTGTTGTTGTTTTAAATAGTGATGGATCAGGTATTGTGGTAAGTTCTGGGGATGCAAAGAAAGACAAAAACACAGTTCTTTGGAACTTGACCTCTTCAGCTTTTGCATATTTTTTCTTTGATACTTTAAAACTCTGGATTTTGAAAATGACTATATGTACATATAAGATATATGTAGTGTAAAGAGGAAGAAATTTCAGAGGGAAGGGACAAAGAGTGGTGGGATTAGGAAAGGCTTATTGTAAAAGGTGGGATTTACTCCAAGTCTTATAGGAAGCCAGAGCAGTCAGGAGAGATGGAAATGAAGGAAAAAAGTATTCCAGGCAGAGTTGGGAGTTGGTGGATAGTGTCTGAAGAATAGCAGGAAAGGTTGATGTTGTTGGACTGAGGAACATATGGAAGGGAAATAAGGTATGAGACAAATTTAAGAGCCAAAGGGAGGATTTTATCATTTGGGTTTATTGAATTAGGTGGTGTCATGGTCATACATAGACTTTACAGGGATTACTTTGGCAGATGAGCTCAAGTAGACTGAAATGGGGATAGACTTGAACAGAGGGACCAAGCAAAAGGCTATTACAATACTCCAGGTGTGAGAACATGAGAGGGTATAAGGTTGGTGGCTGAGAGAAGGAAAAGACACACATGGGGATAAGTGGAAGGGAACCAACATTTATTAAACCTCTCCGATATGCCAGACATTATGGGGAATGCTTTATAAACATCTCATTTGCTAAAATTTGAGAAAGAAGACAGAATCTATTGATAATTTATATTTGTGGGGTAGGGGTGGTGAGTGCAATCATTTTGGTACACAAAGAATGAATGTTTGCATGTACAAAGAAAAGAAAAAGAAAGATTGTATATGAAACTGAAAATCTCTGGTGTTCCAACTTGTTTCTTTTTTAATTGAATGAAGAAATTATTGTGGAAAACAGGTCCCACTCACTTGCTTATCACAAATATCAACAATTATTGATCCACTGTCTGTCCAGTAAGAGAGTCAGGTGCAGAAGCCCTGGAAATTGCAGCACTTTCCCAGACAACTAGTTCTGATTTCATCTCAGCCATCATCCAAAGAAGCAACTCCTTTGAAAAGGGGCAAACATCACCACCTCCCAAGCATCACCACCACCCACTAACCAGCTGCCACTTACAGGGAAGGAAAACCAGCTAGCTGGGGCAGAGTACTCTGAGGGAAAATCAAGAAACCAGCAAGGGAAAACATCATCACCACCTTGATCATTATCCCCCTTCAGACAGGAAGATAACCCAGTTCCCTGAGTCCCAAACTCTTGGGAATAGCACAGCTTCAGCCCAGTGCCCTCAGCCATCATCTTTGGAAGTAATCCCTATGGAGATGCAACTTGTTGCAGTGCTGTAGCCATAGCTCCTGAAGACCCAGAAAAAAGTTCTTGCAAATGTCAATGTCAGAAACTTCTGTCATTTGCTGTTGTTTACTAAGGACTGTGGGACCTTTACAGATAACTTGCAGCAGAAACTTTCCATATGTGTTGCCTCTACCCCAATAAAAATGAGCTCCTGGCAGCGAGTACTATCTTTTCTAATTGTAGTGCTAACACAATACTTTGCCCATAGTTAGTGATTAATAAATACTTCATTCATTCTGTTTTAAAAATATGTAAAATTAAGGAGAGAAACTGTCATAGTGGGTCATGGGGAGACTTTGAATACAGGAAACCTAAATTCATATTCTCCCTCTGTACTGCTTTTATGACCGTAGCTATTTAACTTGGTGCTCTAGGCAGCTTTAAAACTATAATTTGCAGAGAAAGGAGTGGACTTGCTATGGTAGAAAGAGTTCTTCATCTGTGAGTTTCCTATACCATTGAGGTCACAGGTTTCATGCCTGTCCTCTAAAAAATTCAACATGAGGCAGGTGGGTAGATAAGTGCTAGATTTAGAGACCAAAAGACCCAAGTTCAAATCCTGCGCAAGACACAATAGCTATGTGACTCTGGACCCCAGAAGCTTTCAGAGAGCTAAGTTACTATTGTTTTTAAAGTAATGCTGGACATAGAGAAATAGATTTCTCCAAGAGTTGAGCTATTATTGTTTTCTCAGATGTTTGGTGACACAATCCTAAGAAGCAGAAGAGTAGGCTACATGTAATAGAAGGTTCCATCATGAGAAGATATCCAAACATAGTTTCTAAGAGACCCAAGTTCTACTTTCCTAGGGTTCAGTGAAGAGGAGGGAATAATAGATGCTCGGTGTCAAATATAACCGCCACCTATCTAGTTACTTAGTACTAATAGTGTGAATTTTGGTGATATGGGGCAGAGTAAGGTGTTGTAGTGTAGTATGTTATAGGTGCCAAATTTAAGGAGATTCATGTGGATTTGTCTATGAATCAATTGCATATAGGCATTCTTAGTTCTAGTGGGAAAGAATTTAAGCTAGAGAGGGTTTAGAATTTGTCAGGATGATGGTTGAAGCCATGGGAGTGAATGAAATAACCAGTTGGGAGAATGTAGATATTAAAGAGTAAAGAAGGTAGAAGATAGAACCCTGAGGAAATATGATTATTAATGGCTTGGAAAGGAGAGCCAGGATTAAGGCAGAAAGAGAACTATGGAGAAAATAAATCTAGGAGATTGCAGTTTAACAGAAGCTAAAGAAGAGAAGAATTTAAAGAAGGAAGAGCTAGTCAATATTGTCATGTTTGAGAGAGATCAAAGAGAATAAAGACCAAGAAAATAACTTGAATTGATTAGGAGATCTCTAGAAAGACCTTGGAATATTTTTAACCAATTGGTAGAGATAGAAGCTTAATGAAAACCAGGAGTTGAGGGAAAAAATTAGTAAACAAGTGGTCAGGACCATTTACCTACAAATTCACAGGCTTAAATTTGGCTTTATTAATAATTGCTTCAAACATCATGAAAATTGTACTGTTTTTTGAAAGGTTCTGAAATTACCTTTCAAACTGTAACTTTAGAAACTTTAAAAACTCCTGCCCTTTTATTGTATAGGACATCAAGTTTGCACTCATGCTTTTCTTGCCCCTGTATATTTTGGTCAATATCAGTAATTTTAAGTTTACTCAGATCTTATTTGCCAGGCACCATGGCTACAAAAGACACTACTGCTACTGTTACTTAGACTGGCAGATCCTTCAATAAAATTTGTTTTCTTATTATCCTTTATATATTCATATTCAGGCCTGGCCCTGCCTTTGTTTTTCCTTTCACCTAAAATGTCCTCCCCTTTTCCATCCAAATTTTTCGAGATTTACAACTGATACAAATGCTCTTAGAGCATTGAAGAGTTCATGTCCTTCACTTCTGTGCTCAATTATATACTACATTGTATCTAAAGGTATTTTTTTCTCCCTGTCCAGATTGCAAACTTGTTGTAAATAATTCTTATCATACATATATGGTTTATCCTTCTTAAGACTCAGCTGAGCATATAGTAGCACTTAGTTCAGTACTAGCCATGTTGCCTCCTCAAAATCCTTTAGAAAATTGATAAGAATTGCCTGAGATTACTTATCTGGTTGAAATTATTCTGTACGTTGTTTTGATATCTATAAAAATACAACTTTTTTTTTTCTTGGCCAGCCTAGCGTGTTAATCGTAACCTACAAGGAATTGGCAAAATCATCTACTCAGTTTGGATCCTACAAGCAAGTTGAATGGAGGCCAGATAGTACCATGATAGCTGTTTCAGTAAGTAGGGGATTTTCTAGCTTTGATAGTATCTTCTTATAACATATTGTTTTGTGGTGTTAAAAAAATTTATCTTTGATAAATGGCCTTCCTATAGCATTGCACATTGTTTTAAATCCATTTCTTCTTGAAAAAATTTTATCCATTTTTTTTTCTTTCTGTGGCTTCTGTGACACTGTTTCCAGATTCTTTTCTTACCTGTCAAGCCACTTATTTATTTTTTTCACTAGTCTAACCTTTTCTTCCCACTCTCATTGAAAATTCAATTTCTTATTTTATCAGTTTTTATTTCTGTACAAATGACTTAAGAAATCTGCATTTCTAGCCCTGATTGCACCTCTTAGCTTTTAGTCATATGTCATCAGTCTTCTGAATATCCCCACTTGAATACCTTATCATCACCTAATGTATTAAATGTCAAAAACCAGTATCATTATCTTTATGCTCAAGTGAACTCCACTTCTACACTCTACATTTTTATCATTGGTACCATATCCTATTAAGATTCAAATTGAGGATTCTAGACTTCAGGAACTCAGAGGTTATCTAATTCATATTATAGTTGAACACAAATTCTCTGCAATATATCTATCAAATAGGTATTCAGCAATTATTTGAAGACCTCTAGCATGGATGAGCTCAATATCTCCTGAGAGAATCTATTCTACTTTTGGATAGCTCTAGTTGATAGGGAGTTTTTGTCTATATCACACTTAAATCTACCTCTCTACAACATCAACCTATTGCCCTTAGTAATTTGCTTTGGAACCAACTGGCACAAATTGAATTCTTCTACATAATGGCCGTTCAGATACTTGAAGACACGTACCTTGCCTCCCATGAGTATTCTGTTTTCTAGACTAATCATCTTCAGTTTCTTCAAATAATCCTAACAGAATATACTCAAGGCCTCTCACTGTCTTCTTAATTTTCCTCTGGCTGTTCCCCAACTTATCAGTCATTCCTAAAATGGCCCAGAATTTTAAACATAGTAGTTCAGATATTGTCTGACTTGTGTAGAATACAATATCTCCTACTATTGACTAATGTAAAATACATCTCCCTGGATACTACTTTTTAAAGCTAGATTGCATTTTTTTTTTTTGCTATCATAATTTTTGACTATCATATTGTTAATTGATACTGAGTGCATTCTACTAAGGTCCTAGATCTTGAACTGCTTTTTAGCCATTCTGCCTCTGTCTCGTATTTGTAAAGTTGGGTTTTTGAATCCAAGTCCTGTACTTTATATTTATCCTTAACATATATATGTATGTATACATATCTTTATATAATAAAATGAGTTTGGGTCCAATTTTCTAGCCTGTGAAATATTTTTAGATTGTGACTGTCATCTATTTTGTTATCTACACTCATAGCACTTTGACATCTGTACTCCTACTTTTGCAAAAGATTTTAGAACCAGTGACACACAGTCTACCTGTGTACCACAGTCCCTGCATTTTTGCCAAGAGTCTTCAGTGTACCTATTGATATTCCTCTGAAAATTCTGACTTATCAAATCATAAACCTATTGAACTCTCATAACCTACTTCTTTACACTGACATGAACATAGAGGTTTATGTCATAACCTCTAACTATGCCACCTGCATTATTCTGATCTCTAAAATCCCCTTTCTCATCACATTTTCCTATCCTTTTATCACTGCCTCACTATCACTTACCCTAAATATCTTTTCCCTCACTCTGACTTCTGGTCCTTCGATCTACATCTGTTCTCTGAATATCACTTCTGTTTTGAACTCAGTTTTTTATTACATTTCAGCTCTGCAGTGTTCCCTCCCTTGCCCCATTGTCCTAATGTCATTTCTCAACCTCAGGTCATCCCCACCATCTATCTTTGATAATGCTATTGGAGTAAGTGATACAACTATGCTCATGGATCCCCTAAAATTCATGTTATTTAATCTTAGTTGGTTTAAAACATTGCAAACCATTTATTCTTCCATATTGAAGCAATTACATTCCCCAAGTTCATTATTCCAAAACCTTTTCTAATACTTTAATGCTTTCGTTTATCATATCTCTTGGTAGATGACTTTTCATTCTAGTCTTCTGAAAAAATTGATTCCATATTTTAGAAGATTGGAAGAAATTTAATTTCTCCTACTTACATATTAGGTCCCCTGCCTATTTTCATCTCTTTTTCTTCTTTGTTCTAATCTCTGAGGAAGGGATGACCCTTCTAGGAAGAAAGAAGGAAGGAAGGAAGGGAGGGAGGAAGGTAGGGAGGGAGGGAGGAAGGTAGGGAGGGAGGGAGGAAGGGAGGGAGGGAGGGAGGAAGG
>NC_058130.1:125317532-125321053 GCF_016433145.1 Gracilinanus agilis | reverse complement strand
TTCTTGCTGCTCTAGTGTGTTGGAGATGTATAGAAATGCTGATGATTTATGTGCATTTATTTTGTATCCTGCAACTTTGCTAAAGTTGTTGATTATTTCTACAAGCTTCTTAGTTGATTCTCTAGGATTTTTTAAGTAGATCATCATATCATCTGCAAAGAGTGATAGCTTAGTCTCCTCATTGCCTGTTTTGATACCTTCAATTTCTTTTTCTTTAATTGCTATTGCTAGTGTTCCTAGTACTATGTTGAATAATAGAGGTGATAATGGGCATCCTTGTTTCACTCCTGATCTTATTGGGAAGGCTTCTAATTTATCCCCATTGCATATATAATGCTTGTTGATGGTTTTAGGTATATACTGTTTATTATTTTTAGGAAGGGTCCTTCTATTCCTATACTTTTCAGTGTTTTCAAAAGGAATGGATGCTGTATTTTGTCAAAGGCTTTTTCAGCATCTATTGAGATTATGTGATTTTGGTTTGTTAGACTGTTGATATGGTCAATTATTTGGATGGTTTTCCTAATGTTGAACCATCCTTGCATTCCTGGTATAAGTCCCACCTGATCATGGTGGATGATCTTCTTAATTACTTGCTGGAGTCTCTTTGCTAGTATTCTATTTAAGATTTTTGCATCTATGTTCATTAGGGAGATTGGTCTATAGTTTTCTTTCTCTGTTTTTGGTCTACCTGGCTTTGGGATCAGTACCATATTTGTGTCATAAAAGGAATTTGGTAGGACTCCTTCCTTGCTTATCATCTCAAATAATTTGTATAGTATTGGGATTAGTTGCTCTTTGAATGTCTCATAGAATTCACTTGTGAATCCATCAGGCCCTGGAGATTTTTTCTTAGGGAGTTCTTTGATGGCTTGTTCAATTTCTATTTCTGATATGGGATTATTTAGGTATTCTATTTCTTCTGCTGTTAATCTAGGCAATTTATATTTTTGTAGATATTCATCCATATGTACTAGATTGTTATATTTGTTGCCATATAATTGGGCAAAATAGTTCTTAATGATTGCCTTAATTTTCCCTTCCTTAGAGGTGAGGTCTCCCTTTTTGAGTGTTCCAGAGTTTTTCTTGATAGTCTTTTTCTTCTGGGCTTTCCTATGGCTTGCCATTGTTGGCCCCACCCCTTTTCAGCTTTGTCTTCACATTCAGGGTCTGCCTGCAGTTTCTAAGCTCTGGAGGGCTCTGGTCTCCTTGTCCTCGGGGTCAGGCCTCCTGGTAGTCCCTGGTCTGCCTCTCTGCTCGAGGCTCCTTCAGCGGTCTCGGAGGGCTGCTTCCACAGAAGCACTCCTGTCTGCACAGGGTCCTCACTTGATGTCCTAGCTTGAGCTGGAGATCCCTATTTGCTCCTAGGGCACTGCCTCTCCCCCTCCCCCCTCCCCCACTGCCTTGCAGACGCTGGGGAAAGTCCCCGCTTTATAGATCTTTATTTGAGCCCGAGGCAGTGCCTTCACCGGGGCAGACTCTCAGAACGGCTGTGCTCGCCCCCCAGACACTTGGGGTCCCACTTCTTGCAGCTCACAAGTACAAGCCCTGGGGCTGCTAGTGATTTACTGGTTGCCCCAGTCCTGTTTTCACTCCCATTGGTTGGCCTTGGCGTTGTTCGAGGTGTGGGGTGTGGGGCGTGGGGGAGGGGCTTCCTCCTCTCTTGTTTTAGTGAGAGCTGTTTCACCCCTTTATAGCGTGAAAATGCCCTCATTCCGCGTACCTTCAATGCTGCGCCCTGCTGTGGGGTTCCCTCATTCGTCTGGACTCGTTTTTGTGTCCTCTTGAGGAGTCCTGTGTGCTTCAGTTAGGAGAGATCGAGCAGCTGCTCCTTACTCTGCCGCCATCTTAACCGGAAGTCTCCCAATCACATATAGACTTTTTATGTGATCTTGTGCTTGAAAATGTAGGTATCTTCATGGTTTTGTTGTTTGGTCATTTTAGTTGTGTCCAACTCTACATGACCCC
The DNA here is from genome assembly GCF_016433145.1 of Gracilinanus agilis. Lineage (NCBI taxonomy): Eukaryota > Metazoa > Chordata > Mammalia > Didelphimorphia > Didelphidae > Gracilinanus > Gracilinanus agilis. The sequence goes on along the minus strand of NC_058130.1, from coordinate 125,319,085 downwards.
ATTTGGAAAGATCCTGGAGTGGCTTGGCTTTTCCTTCTCACTTTACAGATGAGGAAACTGAGGCAAACAGGGAGAAATGACTTGCTCAGGGCCACACAACTAGTAAGTATCTGTGGCTGAGTTTGGAGTTTTCCTGACTTCAGACCTGGCAGTTTATCTGCTATGCTACATAGCTGCCCCAGGTATCTTTTTCCTTACTTTGAAACAGTCTTATTTTTGAATTGCGAGCTTGAAACTATTCCCTTTTATAATCTATAGAATTTTGTGATAGCATATAGTAAAATATTAGTGAAAGACAATAACTGAGCTCCTTTAATGTTGATATATGTCCTTTTCATCCCAAAATGAAGTTGTCTTCCTCCTAGCTAACTGCTCTACTTTTTATTTTCATAGACTTTTTTCTCCTTTCTTCCTTAACCTCTATTCTTTCATCTTTTTTTTTTGTTGAGCATCTTTGCTTTTATAGCTATTGTTACCCAATAATAATGTTCTTTTATTTCACTTCAACAAGCACTTATGAATGACTTAGTATGATCTAGGTGCCGAGGATGAAAAAGAACATAGTCTTAAGTCAGAAGGCTTATAACTTAGCAGAAGAATGAAATGTACACAGTTAGCATTTAGTTTTAAATGGTCGAATGCAAGAATTGGCCCAAATAGTAGCCTAATGAATTCAAGAAGGAATAGTTCACTTCTACCTGGAGGAATTAGGGAAAGGATTAAAGAGGAGATGACTTTTGAGCTGAGACATATAGGAGGACAAAGATTTTAATAGGAGGAGACTGACAAAAGGAAAAACACAAATAATGGGAATGGTCAGAGTTAACAGGAGAAAGAACACTGGCTCTAAGGTCATATCCTACCTATGATAGTGTTACCTATGGAATCTTTGGCAATTTACTTAACCATCCTAGGCCTCAGTTTCCTCATCTGTAATATGAAGTGGTTTGACTAGATAGCTTCAGCTCTAGATTAGGATACTAAACTTTTTAGATTTATGATCCTATTATCTTAAGATAGAAGAATAGGGAGAAGATAGTTCAATTAGACTGTGGTGGAGAAATCATGAAAATGCACTGAGAAATAAGGTTGGAAAGTTGAATTTGGGCCTAGATTGTGGAGGGCCTTGAATTTCAGTCTGAAAAAGTTGTACTTTATTTGATAGCTAATAGAATATCATTAAAAGCTTTTGAACTGAGTAGTGTGATGTCATTTGACCTGGGAATTTTTAGGAAGATGGTTTTGGCAGCTGTGTAAAGGACAAACTGTAGAAAAGAGACTAGAGGCAAGAGTTAAGTGACCATTTTGGTAGCCTAGACCACTGATATTAAGAATGTGATAAATTTAAGGGCTCATTTATGGAGGATATCAGTTACTAACTAACCAGGCATGCTATTTACATAAAATATTTTTTTTCTTCTTTCTTTCTTCCTTTCTTTCTTCCTTTCTTTCTTTCTTCCTTCCTTTCCTTTCCTTTCCTTTCCTTTCCTTTCCTTTCCTTTCCTTTCCTTTCCTTTCCTTTCCTTTCCTTTCCTTTCCTTTCCTTTCCTTTC